>NW_006400159.1:1187659-1209570 GCF_000299155.1 Elephantulus edwardii
GACTCTGAGAAGAATGGGAATCCCAGAACATTTAATCATGCTAATGTGAAACCTATACTTGGACCAAGAGGCAGTCGTCAGAACAGAGCAGGGCAACATTGAATGGTTCAAAATTGGGAAGGGTGTGTGCCAGGGATGTGTCCTATCTCCAAGTGGCCTAGCAGAGAAAAATCTTTGTTTTCTTGATATTGACTTTCAATCCATATTGAAGACTGCAGTTCTTAATCTTCTGCAACAAATGCTTCAGGTCCTCCCAGTTTTGACAAGCAGGGTTGTGTCACAGCACAGGTTGTTGATTAGTCTTTCTCCAATCCTGACGCCACATTCTTTCTCATAAGGTTCAGCTTCGCGAATGATCTGTTCTGCATATAGATTGAAATGGCATTTAATCTTGATGCATCCTTGATGCACTTCTTTCCTGATTTTGAACCATGCAGTGTTTCCTTGATCTGTTCTCACAACTACTTCCTGATCCAGGTAGAGATTTCACATGACCACAATCAGGTGTTTTGAGATTCCCATTCTTCTCAATGTTAGCCACAGTTTGTCGTGATCCACACAGTCCAAAGAGTCAGTGAAACACAGATAGACCTTCCTCTGACAGTCTCTGCTTTAACCAAGACCCATCTGACACTGGCTATGTCGTCTCTAGTGCAACGACCTCTTCAAAATCCAGCTTGCACTTCTGGCAGTTCTTTATTGATGTATACTGTTCCAGCCATTTTTTTTATTATTTTGGTTGTGTGTGATATTGTTTGATAATTTCTGCACTCTGTCAGGTCATCTATTATTGGAATAGGATTAAATCTGAGTGTCTTCAAGTCGGTTGGCCAGGTAGTTGTCCTCCAGACTTCCTGGAACTACCTGATGAACATGTCCAGAGAGGCTTCTGTTTGATGAAATATGTCAATTGGTATTTCATCAATTCCTGGGCATTGTTTTTGCCAATTACTTTTTTCTAAATTTGTAGTTATTAATTTTTTAAATTTATTATTAATTTCAATGACAATTTACAGACACTTTGGATTTCCATCCATTCATTGTTGCACTTTTCTCCCCTCCCAACCCTCCCCCTTAGTGCACTACCCTCTTGGAAAAGTAAAAGAATACTTCTTTCATTGTTTTATGAACCGTCCCCCAGGTCCACTCCACTATGCAGCCTTCGCTCTGGACTCCTGTCATGACAAAAATACCTAGTCACATATCCCTTTTAAACAGTTTTCTCCCTCATCTGTTTCAATGCAGTATACATTATTGAACCCATCTTTCTCAGTCTCCCCCCAACCCCGATGTCAGTCCTGTTCTACAACAGTGGCACCATGCAGTATTTGTCCTTTTGTGACTGAGATGTTTCACTCAGCATAAGGTCCTCCAGGGTTACCCAATCTGAATATTGCATGAGTTCCTTGTTTTTCAATGCAGCGTAGTATTTCATTGTGTGAATACACCACAGTTCCTCTATCCATTTTTTTGTTGATGGGCACTTGGGTTCTTTCCAACTCTTTGCTATAGTGAACAAAGCGGCAATAAACATGGGTGTGCATATATCTGCTTGGGTGTCAGCTATGGTCTCTTTGGGGTTTATTCCCAGTAGTGGAATTGCTGGGTCAAATGGTATCTCTATTTACAACTTTTTGAGAAAGCGCCACACCGCCTTCCACAGTGGTTGCACCATTTTACACTCCCACCAACAGTGAGTAAGGCTTCCAGTTTCTCCACAACCTCGCCAGCATTTGTTTCCAACTCCTTGCTATGGTGGAAAAAGCTGCAATAAACATGGGTGTGCGTGGTTTTGCCAATTTCTTCAGCGCAGCTCAAACTTTCTTCATCATCGTTGCCTCTATATGTTAAAGATTTTTTTTTTCTTTTTTGCACATTTTCTTCTCCCCCTGTCAGCCGACCCCTAAAAGCACCCCTTATTCCAGATTGTTGTCATACGGCAGGCACCATTGCCTCTTGATCATATGCTGTTTCATTAAAATTCTTGTGTGTCAGTGAAATCTTTTTGGTCCAGTTACTCACCTCGTATCTCTATCTATATACATGTATACTCACCACTGGAGAAATTGGCAGCATCCAGATGGATGGTGAAGAATTTGAGTGTTAAGAGCCTCAGCTTGCTTGGCTCAACAATCAACAATATTTGCATCAGCAGCCAGGAAATCAAAAGACTTATTGCATTGGGAAAGTCTGCTCTCAACGACCTCTCCAGAGTACTGAAGAGCAATATCAGTCTGGAGACTAAGGTGTGCCTTATCTGGGCCATGACCTTCACAATTACTTGCTATGCACCAGAAAGCTGGACAGTGACCAGGAATGATGGAAGGATAATTGATGCCTTGGAGCTGCGGTGCTGGAAAAGAATATTGAACACACCACGGACTGCTAGAAGGACAAACAGATTCATCCCAGAGAGGGTGAAATCAGTTTGATCCTTGGAGGCAAGGATTTCGAAGCTCTGTTTGACATACTTTGGGTATGCTGCAAGGAGAGACAAGTCTTTGGAGAGGGATATCATGCTTGATAGGGTGGAGGAACAGCACAAGAGAGGATGAGATGGATTGCCTCAGTGACTGGGGTAAGGAATTGGGTATGGTAGAGACAATAACGTTGGCTCAGGATAGGGCAGGGTTCAGAGCTGTCGTAAAGAGGTTCACTAAAACTCGATGGCACATAACAACAACAACATACACAGTAAGATAAATATGTACACACCCAGGTGGATTGATACAGTGACTGCTGCAATGGGCTGTTGTGTGTCAGGAAGTGTGAGGATGGCGCAGGATAGAACAGGGTTCAGATCTTTTGTTCATAGGGTCACTATGAGTCATGCTCAATTCTACAGCACCTAACAACAACATGTACATAAAAGGTAGCTGCAATTAATAAATTGCTAGTCATACAAAACTCCATCACATGTTTTCTCTGGTACAGGGTCAAATTTTCCAAACCTTTGTTCTTTGTTTTCAGCTTTTGTGTTTCACTCACTATTGATGCTCAGTGCATTCTGATGGCATGTTTATTCAAGTCAGACTGTAAAAGTTGGTAGAAATCCTCAGTTTCTTCATCTTTAGCTTTAGCAGTTGGTATATAAATTTGAAAAACAGTCATAACATGCTTTCTTTCTATGCATATGGCTATTATCCTATCCCTGACCACATTGCTCTTATACCATTCCCATAAACTACCTCAAATCCACAGAGCAACAGAATAAAGCAATAAATGAGCAAACAGTACACACACACACACAGAGAGAGAGAAGAATGTTGACAATGTTCCTCTTTTTTAATATCAGTCCATTTCAAGCCACTAGTGAATAGGATCTATGTCTTTTAAGTGATCCATTTAATTGCTGACAATTTTGAAATCCAGATTCATACTTCACATATTGCATGGTCTATTAAAAATGATATCTTAGCTATTTGCCCTTATTTTGAGTTGTACCATATCACTGAATTAATGTAGTTACCAAGGTGGACTCCACTTGGAGCAGGCAGTTCTTCTTCAGTCATATTTTTAATGCCTTCCAATCCAAGTAGCTCATCTTTCAGTCTTTTATAGTCTGCTGTGTTGGAACCAACTCCAGAGGGTTTTCAGAAGCTATACATCCAGTGAAAAAAGATTGTAATCTTTCTTTTGAGGAGCTGCTGGTCAATACAAACAACACATCTTCAGGTTGGCAGTGTAACTCCTTACCACCACAGGGAACCAGAGCTTCTTTCCTTCAGTCTTACATAATATTCCACTACTGTTCATAGGTGTGCAGAAGGAGAATGCCTAAGTCTCAGTGTAGAAATTCCACGGAAATTCCTGCATGGCTGATCCTGATATATTTTAAAATACCAATGGCACGCATGGCTTGCAACACCACAGTAAAATGCAAGCCACCATTGCGGAACAACCTGACACAGGAGTGGTAGAATGATTGTGTGGATTTCCAAGGGGATTGGATAGCTTGCTAATGGGGGGAAAGGTATAAAATCGGTGATTATGTGTTACCTGGGCTGGGCCATGATTTTTAGTGGTTTGGCAGTTACTTGGCAGTGGTTTGGTCAGGTGCACCTGATCCAGACCACAGTCTTCTCAATTTCTTGCTGTGCATCTGAGAGCTGGACGATGAGTAAAGATGACAGAAGACCTTATGCTTTTGAGTTGTGCTGGAGACAAGTATTGAACATACCATAGATTGCCACAAGAACAATCAGGTATGTCCTGTGAGGATGAAATAATTTTACTCCTTGGAGGCAAGGAGTTTGAAGCTCAGATTCATATACTTTGGGAATGTCACCAGGAGGGACCAGTCTTTGGAGAAGGACATAATTTTTTGGAAGCATAGAGGATCAATGCAGAAGAGGAAAACCCTTCATGAGATAGACTGATGCAGTGATTGGAGCAATAGGGTCAGGTGTGTCAGAGACAGTGAGGGTGGCCCAGGATAAGATAGGACTCAGAGCTGTTCATAGCTATGGATTGTAGTCGACTCAACAGCACATACCACAACCATTCATTCTTCATTTTATGATGTTTTGTAAATTCAAGTTAGTATGTCTGTGGCTCTAATCTCATTTTAGGGAGTTCTGATAACATAGTCCACAGCGAGCACTGCTTACCCAAAGGCTGTGCAACTTTAGTAGTTCAAATTCATCATCTGCTCCACAGGAGAAAACAGGCAATCTCCTCCTGTCTTACAGCCTCTGAAAACTGGCTGGGATTCAGCTGAGTTGGTCCTAACTCAATGGTAAAGGGGTATAATTGCATTTGGGATGCCTGTTATGTTAATGAACGGGAGTAAAGTGGGCTTCACCTCAAGTCACTCAAATCACCACTCATGCATCACCAGTCTTACCACATGATCAAGTCCCTTTCATTGCCTATAGCATTAGTCTGTGCATTCTTATACAGAGGTAACTCATGGTTGCTGTGACACTAAACACTGTAACACTCATGTGCCAAATAAGATAATGGTAACCCATGGTGGACAGTGTTTGGTGGCGCTTCCCAGTTAAAACAAGCTTGGAAGCAGGAGTGGCATCAAAATAGCTTGTCTCTGGAAACTTGATGAACAGTGCTCAGGTCTTTTGTTCATAGGGTCGCTATGAGTTGTCTACCACTTGATGGCACTTAACAACAAGCATAAGGAGTTGGGCCTGCACTCAACACACACACACACACACATACACACACACACACACACAGAGAGAGAGAGAGGGAGAATAAAAGAAGAGGGGAAGGAGGAAGACAGACAGATGCCCTGGAAGTTTCCTTTCTTGTTATGGAACCTGCGTCCCACTTATCATGTGATCTCTAGATCTTAAACCAGCAGTCTATTGTCTGATGTCACTCACTAGCTTTCACTGTCTTGTGAAGGAGGAAGCTCCCATTTGACCTACATATCTTTCAGCTGCTTCAGTCATGTGAACCAGCAGAAACTGTGGATGTGGGACTTTGGTAGCACCCACACCATTCAAGCTGTTTGCTTCATGAGTTCTGTGAGATGTTTCCTACAGGACCCAAAGATAGGAAGGAAAGTCCTTGGAGAAGTAGTAGTTGATGTTAGAGATCATGGTATGGTCCCCAAACCAAAACCATCAAGCCAATTCTGAGTCATAAAGATCTTTCCTGTAGGGCAAAGTGGAACTCTCCATAGGGTTTTCAAGGATGTAAATCTTTATGCAGTCTTATTTCTTCTGAGGAGCTACTTGACATATTTGAGCTGCTGAACTTGTGGTTAGCAGCCAAATTCTTTAACACTATGCGTCCAGAGCATGGCAATGCAGCAGTTTGGCCAAGGTGAACATTTGGGACACCCTAAAATTCTACTTAATAGGAACTATTTTTGTGTTGATTCCTCTTACTCATTCACCATTACAGCCCATCCACTGGGTAAGGTGGAGTTGTGTTAGCACGGTGTGTCCCTCCGGCAAAGAAATGAGTGAGAATTTGCTCCAGCAGCAAAGTTGAGCAAAGCCTAATCATGTGTTGACAGTCAGTGCAGATGGCAGGTGTGTGGATCAGCACTGCCACCTAGTGGCTGTGAGCGTCAAATCACGGCTCCAGGTTTCAGGGGCTTTTTCACAGGGTAGACCAGGCACTGGAGGAAGCAGTATTTTCACAATATTTACTACACCCTTATGCATTTTGGTTAAAATTTTCCAGCATAGGATAAACATTTTTCAAAGATTACTCTCCAGCTCATATAGAGATGAAAGTAAGGATGACGGGCTGCAGTCTGGAAATGACGGCCCACAGACAGCCCACCCAGCAGTGTCCGTTGGACATGTATGTAAAGTCATAGTGGAGCAATCCATGGGTGACCACGTGAAAACAGGGCTGAGGAACCTTTCAAACCAAGAGTGATGCAGGGAAGTTGTGGGAGGATTAGCTGGTGCAGGGAGGTTGTGAGAGCACTAAGGTGGTGCAGGGAGTTTGTAAGGACACGAAGGTGACATAAGGAGTTTGCAAGGGCACTATGGTGGTGCAGGTAGATTGTGAATGTACTAAAGTTGTGCAGGGAGGCTGTGGGCCACCAAGGTGGAGCACGGAGTTTCGGAGGGCACTACGATGGTGCAGGGAGGTTGTGAGGGTATTTAGTGGTATAGGAAGGCTGTGAGGGCACTTAGGTGTTGCTGTGAAGTTGTGAGGGTCCTCAGGTGTTGCAGGAGGATTAAGATGGTGAGGTCACTAAGGTGGTAGAAGGAAGCAGTGAAGGCACTGGTGCTGTAGGGAGTTTTAGAATACTACAGTGATGCCGAGAGATTGTAAGGATGCTTGGTGTTGCATAGAGGCTGTGAGGGCTCTAAGGTGACACAGGAATGTAGCAGGGGGGTGAAGGTGATGCAGGGAGGGTGTGAAGGCCCTCAGGTGGTGTTATAGGTAAGATGTGAGGGCAATAAGGTGGTGCAAGGAGGCTGAGGGTGTTAAGGTGGTAGTACAGGTAGGTGAGAGCACTAAGGTGGTGCTGGGAGGGTGTAAGGCAACTAAAACGGTGGAAGAAGGCTGGGAAGGCACTGGGGTTGCGGGGAGTTTCAGGGTACTATGGTGGTGCAGAGATTGTGAGAGCACTCACGAGGTGCAGGGAGACTGTGAAGGTACTCAGGGTGTGGGGAGATTGTAAGGTAATGTAATGAATGTGTGAGAACACTCGGGAAGTGCAGGGAGGCTGTGAGAACACTAAGGTGGTACAGGAAAGCTGTGGGGCACTAAGGTGGATAAATTACATGAAAAAATAACGTTTTCCTTCATGAAAGCAACTTTATGCTTCATGCTTTAATCTCCCTCATTTCTGATATCTAATTCCTGATTTGCCCATCCCCATCAAACCAATACTCTGAGAAATCAAGTATGCTCTTTCTCTGAAGAATCTTCTGTTCCAGTGAAAACTTTTAGCATCTGTATTCATAAGCAAAGTCCAGTCAAGACCAAACCATCACGTTGCAGCAATCAACACTAACTCACAGCATGGAACATCTTGGGTTCTGGTCAGCTCATCTCAAAGCATCCAATGCTTGGTCCAAATAGGCATCAGTTGAAAACTCAGGAATCCACACTTCATCCAGTGTTCCGGTTTGATTGGTCCCTTCACTCAGTCTTAGACAGCACATGGGATCAAGTCAACAAGACAGGGTTCATCTTGACTCTGCTTCTCAAAGCCAACAACTCTTTCGTGCTTATCCATTATCTGTGCATGCTAGGTCAACAATGCTGAAGGAACATATTGAAACTCAGCCTGTCTCTTCCTTGCTGCATGCCTCTTAATTCCACTCCAGTGGATCTAGGTAGTCACCACAAGTGAGCATACTTCTTGCCAGCTCCCTTTAACTTCAAGTCCTGGAAAGAGGCCATGATAGATACAACCTTACCCTTCTTCAGAAGCCAAACAGCTTGATCCAGTCTTAAAAGGTCAAAGTCTCTTTATCTTTCTCTTTTTTAAATGTACAACTCTTCTAAAGTCCATGGAAGGGCTATAAATCTGTTCAAATGCAAATCTCCTCAGAGTACTGAGAGAGGCTTAATTCTCACCTAGGCAAGCCCCATGTATTCTAGTTCTACTGCTTTCAACAAGCATTTCTCCAGGTAAATCTTACCCTGTTAGTATATCTGATCAGCATTGCCTTCAGGGCTGATTACACTTTCAAGATTTATAAGATCTAGTATTCTAGTATTTATAAATCTAGTAATTTTCAATTCAAAGCACTTCTGGAAATTGCACTAGTCAAGAAGCCAAAACAAAAACATGGCGAAGTAAAAGAGCTGAACAGATTTCAAAAGGCAGCTCAAGAAGAAAAAGCAAAGGGTTATAATGGAAGGTGCGGAGAGCTGGAATTGGAGGATAAAAATTGAAGAATTTGCTCTGCATTTCTCAAGCTGAGAAAACTAAAAAACAAACTTATGCCTTGAGTCACAATATTGAAATATGTTATGGGCAACACACTGAATGACCCAGAAAGCATCAAAAGAAGATGGAGAAAATACACAAAATCACTGTACCAAAAATTACTGACACTGAAAAATTTCAAGAGGTACCATATCAACATGAGGCAGTGGTTAATAAAGGAGGAAGCTGAAGCTGCACTGAAGGCACTGGCAAAACATAAGGCCCCAGGAATCAGCGGGATTATCAATTGACTTGTTTCAATTAACAAATGCAGCCCTAGATGCACTTACCAGTCTATGCCAGGGATTTGGAGGACAGTTGTCTAGTCAATGAATTGGAAGAGGTCCATATTTGTTCCCATTCCCAAAAAAGGTGATCCAAGAGAATATGGAAACTATTGAACAATATCATTAATATGACATGCAGGCAAAATACTGTTGAAGATCATTCAAAAACTATTAGAATACTACATAGGGAACTGCCAGAAGTTCAATCAGGATGTAGAAGAGGCTGTGACACCAGGGTATCATTGCTACTGACAGATGGGTCCTAGTTGAAATACCAAAACAATGTCTATTTATGCTTTTCAGGCTATGCAAAGGCATTTGATGGTGTGGATCATAACAACCAATGGCAAACACTGAGAAAAATGGGAATTCCACAGCACTTAATTGTGTTCATGTGAAAGTGATACCTAGAACAAAAGGCTTTTGTACAGAGCAATGGAACACTTAGGGGTTGTTTTGCAGTTTTTATGATTTATTTAGCACAAATAAAATGTACAAACCAGCCTTCTATTCATTTTCTTTGCTGCGCAGTCTGGCATTGGGATTGGTGATTCTAACGGCCAGCCGGGTTGCTCTCTCCACAATGGCTTTGTGGTTCTTGGAGGAAACATTGTGCATAATCTCAGCACATCAGCAGCACCTCCAGTTCCTCGAAGTTGTGGACTAGGAATCTGCGGAAGCCGCTGGGCAACATGTGCTTTTTCTCCTTGTTCCCTCCATAACCAATGTTGAGCATCAAGATCTGGCCCTGAAATCCTCTCCGAACCCTGTTGTCAATGCCTCTGGACTTGTGCCGATTACACTTAATTTTGACATAATGGCCTGATTGGTGGCAGAACTTCTTGGTCCTCTTTTTTATGACCTTTGGCTTCACCAGTGGTCTGAGGACAGTCATTATGCCAGTGGAAGATGACGGCCACCTCCATAGAAAGCACGGAAGGACCATTGTGACCATAGAGTCAGAACTGACCCATAGCTGACCCTCTGGTGGGTTTTCAGAGGCAGTTAAATCACACAGGGGGAAACTGCCCATCCTTCTCCAGTAGAGCACCCAGTGGCCTCAAACCACGTCTTCAGGATTGCAGCGCACCTTCTTCCCACCAGGCAACCAGAGCTTCCTAAGGGAACACTATTGTTGTTGCTATGTGCCATAAAGTTGTATGCAAATCGTTGCAACCCTTTGTACCACAGCTCTGAACCCTGCTCTATCCTGAGCCAATCTCACCATCTCTTGACACACTTACCCCCTTTACTCCAGTCTCTGAGTCAATCCATCTACCTGTCCTGCACTGTCCCTCCATTGTCCCAAGCATAATGTCCCTCTCCAGGGACTGACACCTCCTTGCAGCATGTCCAAAGTATGTCAGATGAAGCTTCAGAATCCTTTCCTTCAAGGAGCAGGCTGGTTTTACCCTCTCCAGGATGAACCTGTTTGTTCTATTAACAGTCCACAGTATGCTCACTCAATACTCTTCTTCAACACCACACATCAATTCCCCTTCTTTCATCCCTAGTCAACTGTCCAGCTTTCTGATACATAGCACATAATTACGAGGACCGTGGCCTGGATCAGGGCACCTTGGTCTCCAGACCAACACTGGTGTTCTTCAGTACTCTGGAGAGGTCCCTGACATATTAGTCTTTAATTCCTGGCTGCCGGTACTAAGAGTGTTGATTGTGCCGCTAAGAAAACTAACGCTGTTAACAATCTAAATCTCTTCGCCATCCATCATGATGCTGTCAATCGGCCCAACGGTAAGAATCTTTTTCTTGATATTGAGCTTAAATCCATATTGAAGACTGAAGTCATCAACCCTCTGCATCAAGTGCTTCAGGTTCTCAGTTTTCAGCTAACAAGGTTGTGTCATCTACATAATGCAGGTTTATGGGTCTTCCTCCAATCCTAATGCCACATTCCTCCTCATACAGCCCAGATGATCTGTTCTGCATATAGTTTGAAAATGTAGAGATAGGACACATCCCTGGTGTACCACCTTTCCCAATTTTAAACAATGCAGCATTTCCTTGCTCTATTCTCATGACTACCTCTTAGTCCAAGTATAGGTTTCATAATCACAATCAAGTGTTCTGGGATTCCCATTCTTCTGAGTTAGGCAGTTTATTGTGCTCCACAGTCAAAGACCTTTGCATAGTCAATGAAACACATTCTTCTGATACTCTCTGCTTTGGGCCACGATCCAAATTATTTGGTATGCATCTGACAGCTGAAGAGTGAATAAGGATGAAATAATTATTGAAGCCTTTGAGCTATGGTGTTGAAGAGCACTGAACATCTCATGGACATCCAAAAGAACAAGTCAGTTTTAGAGAGGCAGCAGAGTATTCTTTGGAGGCAAGAATGATCAGGCTTTGCCTCACATACTTTGGGCATGTTGCTAGGAGGGGCTATTCCTTGGAGAGGGACATGATGGTGAGAAGGGTGGAGGGTCAGTGAAGGAGAGGAAGACCCTCAACCAAGTGGACTGACACAGTGACTGCCAAATGGATTTGTCAGGAAAGCACAAAACAGGGTTTTGTTCGGTCACTATGAGTCATACTTGACTCAACGTTACTTAACACGATGGTGTGGGTAGACTGTGCAGGCACAAGGTAGTTCATGAAGGTTGTGAGGGCATGAAGGTAGTACAGAGATTGAGGACACTAATAAGGTGGTGCACAGTTGAGTTCGCCAAGATGGTGGAGGATGGTTGTGATGGTACTTTATTTAGGCAACTGTGAGGACTCTTAAGGTGGTACAGAGAGGCTATGAGGGCACCAATGTGTTGAAGGGAGATTGTGAGGTCATTAAGGCGGCACAGGGAGGTGGTAAAGGCACTTGGTGATGCAGGGAGGTTGAGAGGGCACTTCCTAACTTGCCTTCAGTTATAGCACTTTTCAGAGGAGGATAAGTTTTCAATCATCAGGAAGGAAAAGTATCCTCACAGCAACTTAAAAGCATCTCTTGATCCCCTTTAGTACCTCCCATGCCTTGAAAATGCACCTCTGGTGGCACAGTTCAGAGTGTTGTACTAAAAGGTGGAGGCTCTCTGGCAATCTAAATTCATCCTCAAAGGACAATAGTAGGCAACCTCCTTTCATTCAATTTACAGGCTCTAAAAACTCACTGGAGGGTCAGCTACCTTCCATGTTTTGAGTGGTAGAAATCCAAGAACTGAGCTATGGTGATACTGGCACCTGGTAACCCTCTATGCAGAGCCGACCCACTCCACAGGGTTTCTAAGACTTTACCTTTGAAAGCAAACTGGGACTTTTCTTCTAAGGTATCAGCCTTCCAAGTAGCAGGCAACTATTTGGGGTTAAGGCTATAAGAAACAGGAATCACTGTGTACAGATGTGTAAGACCTAGAATTCAGCTGCCAGGGAATCTCTTCAGAGAGTACCACCTATGGTTAGTACTGAGGCAGCATCTATAGAGTGGGTGGGGTTGGGCACACAAGCAGCCTGCTATAGAGGAGATGTCATGGAACAAGACAGGATGAATCCCAGGCCAGGAGCCCCTGAACACATGGGACAGGCCAAGCTCCACAAATGGAGGACAGGACAGCCTGGACTCTTTAGGGGGTGGGCACATCGGGCCTCCATCAGTAAGATAGCAGGTAAGCTGAACTCTCCCTCCACTTTCCAACACCAGCTGGGTCCTCCCCACTGCAGTCCGGGTCCCGACATTGTGCCCCCTCATATCTCCCAGAAGACAGTCTTCCCTGCACTTCAGAGACACCTGGCACAGGCTGCAGATGACCATCAAAGCAAGCATCTACACAGTATCATTCCAGCAGTGCAGACCCAAAGAGGGGGCCACCTTCCACCCTGTGGCCAGCAGGGACGTGACACAGCCTGGGGGACAGGGAAGCTGGGACTCAGCGCTTTCCAGTGGACACTTTAACCTCTGTACAGCTACAGGTTCTAGAAGTTGCCCATCGGCCCATGACAGATGGCTTCATCACAGTGAGGTCAGGCTGACCCAGGAATGACCACACAGCTTACTACAGATGTCTTCAGTCTGTCTTGGAGGCCCTTGAAATGAGGCTGATCCCAAACCCATGGGGTACTAACTAGGTGAGCTTGTACCTAAAACCTGAGAACAATCCTCACCTTGCTGAAGCCGTAGTCCTCCCTACATACCTTGGGAAGTGCAGTTAAGGTACTTAAAATGCATTCATTTCAAATATATAAAAATGATCGCAAAATGGGTGGGAAACTTTGGAACAAAAAACCCTAAAAAAATCCAACAAGAAAATGTGTCTTTTGAAGGGGCAAGTCTAGCACCAGGTGAGCATGGTAGGATGGTCAGACCTCCGCATGCAGCCTACAGCCTGTGGTCAAGGAGTACATAGAATTCTAAAGAAGCAGAGTTAAATTCTTTTAAAATGAGGTAAAAATAACAGCAATTTCTGTTACCAGCAGTAAAAGAAGTACGGTTAAATTTCTATTACCAGCAGTATGGTTAAATCTGACCACAGATGAAGCAGCAGGTCTTCATGTTATGTGGCCCCACCATCACACTGGAGCGCTACAAAATCACTAGCTCTGAACAAAAGCTATCAAAATATCAAATCAAAACCCAGGTCACTCCAGGTCTCTGACTTAAGACAGCTTTTTCACAATTTTACTCTTCATTTCTTGAAGCCATCCATTTCAGACTGATGTCCAAACAGCGGCAGAAATGAATACCCTGATCCTCTTTCACACCCGAGTCCTAATGAAATCAAGATGACCTAGTCCCATAGAGACCACCTCAGTTGAAGGCACACTGGCTGAACTCAAGGGACTGTCTAGAGCCTCCGCAACAAGCTAACAGACTTAATTAAAATGAGAAGTTCTAACCAAAAGTCAACTTTTCTGCATATGAATTTAAGAAAAAGAGGATACAAACTATATATGGAAGTTTTCATCCCTAAAACACAGAAAACACAAACAAGCAGCAGAGAAAACAGGAAAGGGCTATGACATGGTCATTCCAAGTCCGCAGGGCTCACAATGAAGCAGGTCGGCCACAGGCCCTTTAATGAGGCAGGTGGGTGACAGGCTCTGGGATAGCACAGGTTGGGCCCCAAGCCTTGTAAGGAGACAGGTGGGCCACAGCAGCAGGCTGTAGCCAGAGACAGAGCTGTTCCTTTCACAGCATTCAGGACTCAATCCCTCCGAAGGGGTACAGTTTCCTCACTGATGCCATCCTTGGTGATGACACAGATCTTGAGCGCATCTCCTGTGTACACGTCCCGCTCTGCAGCCGAGATGAAGACATCCCGCACCAGACGCAGGGCCCTGTCCAGGGACAGTGGGACGTGCTCCACATTCTGCATGTTTTTAAACCCAACCTAGAGAGGGGGGAGAAGAGGGTTTAAGCTGAAGGAGACGGACAGTCCAGCAGAGCTCAAGATCCGAGCACCTGGACCATCCCTGAGATGCACAGATGAAGATGTGCTGAGGCAGAAGCCCCCTCCACTCCCACCCACCTCCACCCCCAGCAGGTAGAGAGCATCATGTTACCTGGTTGTCTAGCAGTGGCTGCAGCATTGCACTGGCCGAGCCCCCAGCCTTGAAGGAGTCTCTCTGGTAGGAGCCCACTGGGTCAAAGCTGTACACAGCTCCTTTCCCTAGAGGAAGAGTAAGTATACGAGGCTCACAATGACACCAAGTGTACCCCGACACTGCTCCACATAGGAACCAACTCACCACTTGAGGGTCACTTCCCTGTCCTCACACAGAACACAAGCTCCACCCTCACCACCTCAGGGTCACTTCCCTGTCCTCAGATGGCAGACAGGGAACACTATTCTGGTTCCACTATAAAATCACGTAACAGAAATCCCTATAGGAAAAAAACCACATCCAAGGTCACCTGGGAGAAGTAGGGGAAGTTTCTGCTATACGCACACTGGGACAAGTGAGGCTTTCATGTCTGGTAGGTGAAATCACAACAGAAAGAAAGGAGATCTGGCCAAGGGGCTGACAGGTCATAGTAGAAGTCAGTTGCTGTGCCCAAAGGGAATCACCTCAGAGTTATGTGGCAGAAGAAGGAGGGCTAAAAAGGTGTGGCAAAGCCACAAGCAGGGCATCCAAGACTGCTGGGGAATGGGGAGAGCAGGTACTGGGAGAGCAGAGTATTCACCTCATCACCACAAACCCAGAAGGCGCAACGACCAAAGCTCCTACCAAGAATCCTGGATTGTGCTGTAGGAGGCCTGATAAAGCAGGTCACAGAACCAAAAGCAGTGGCCCTGACTGCACAACCTGCTACTCGACACCTTGAGAAACCCAGGAAGTGAGAGATGGGCTTCTGAGGAAAGAGGAGCAGCCCTGACTCGAAGAGTGCCTGTAGGACAGACTTGCAAACACATCAACACATGGGCCAATTCTATGAACACATGCGTCAATCCCAACAGCTACGTTAGTTAACCTGCCACAGGGCCCTGCCTGTGGTCACATGTCAAAGTGCACAGCTCCCAATGTCTCAGGATGATGGCCAGGATGACTAGGCAGCCAGGCCCTACCACAGAAGAGCATGGAGTACACAATCAGGGGTGTCCCACAGAAGCGATCTTCAGGGTACAGTGAGGTCCAACAACCAGTGGTTAAGAGTGATAGCATGAGATCACCTCCCTGGAGGTACATGGACACTCAGAAGTGTGGGGTAATCTCTGTGGACATGTTTCCATGCACACAAGTATGAGATACAGCCTCTATGATGGTACATGTCCACACACACAGGCTAGAGTCCACAGCTGTGACAATGCATGTTGCCTGTGACAGTACAGGAAACATCCAGAGTGAGGCCCCCTTTTCACAAAGCTGCACATGAACATAGGATCATGGATGGGAACTCTCATCGGCCCACTATGTACATGAGACACAGACTCATGTACCATTGAGGACATTGATGAAGAGGAGGGAAGTTGCCCAGAGCTGCCAACAGGCACAGCAGTCACCTGTGCAATGCCTACAGCACTAGAGGACAGCTCGTCCAGTCCTGGGAGGCTTCAGGGAGCACCAATCTCACTCCACTACAACTGCTGACAACAAGCGCACACACCCCGCCCCCATCATCCTCACTTGTTAACAATCGAAATATTATTTATGTCACATTTGTTATTATGATGTCACCTTATTTACACCACATTTCTCCAGGAAGCTTTCTTCATATGACAGAAACTCAACAACAACCCTGAGCTCAACACAACCCTCCTACTCACCTCTCAGCAACTCCCAAAAACTACCCATTACATTGCTGAATCACTGCTTATGTCCCTTCTGGTTTCAGATGTCACTTTTATGTCAGAAATAAGGCTGCCAGGTTGAGGTGCCTTCAGAAGCAGCACTCACCTTCTTCGTCCAGCCCGCCAATGATGTTGTAGACGTAGTAGGGGAAGAAGCGCCGTGAGTACAGGATGGTGGAGAGCATGGCAGCAATGGCCCCCGTGGTCATGGCCTTGTTGTTGGAGTGTTTATACATCTACAAAGGGAGACGGGAAGAGCCACAGTGAGGGGCACACACAGCACTGGGCCGCCAACTAAGAGAATTGCTGTCACTATACCTGCCAGTGTGTGGCCAATGGGAAACCTGCCCTCAGTTCTCTGCTTTAAAGGCCTGAGCTTACGTGACAACCAAACCCGAGGTGCAGCTAACTCAAGGGCAGGAGCACAAAAGCACCCAAGTGAACTATCAAGCTCCATTTTCACAGGGCTCAGTCAGCTTACCAACTGCTTCTGTAAATAAAGTTTTACAAGAACAGTGTCACACTCACTATCAGTTAAACACTGGCTATGGCTGCTAATCTGTAGCAAGCTGTGTTATTTCAAAGGCAGTTCGAATTCACCAGTAGATCCTTGGGAGAACACACAGTCTCCTCCCTTGGGAACTCAACAAAGGGCCTCTATGTGTTGACATTTAATTGACAGCAGGAGTGAATGAGCTCTCACAGTGGCACAGAAGTTGAGGTGAGCACTGCCAAACACAACACAATCTGCAAATCTGCCCTATGCCCAGACGAGGTCCCTCTCTGCAGGATGCTAGAGCGGAGCAGTAGCCCTGCTGCTTAAGCACAGACACAGAGAAAAGCCTAATGTCCAGAATAAAGTCTCAGGATGACCACACAGTAGTTTACATTGAATTCATCACATCCCAGGACACTCAACAAACTGACAGCAAATACTAGTGCACAACAACCGTTTAAAAGTCACGGTTCCTCTGTGCTGCACAGGAAATACTTGAGAACTCAAATCACACAGGCCAACAAAGTGACATCAGTGCACCAGCTTGTTCATAGTGGATGACTACAGTGGCTGGCTGCTACAGACAGCAGCTCATCAAAGAAAAAAAGCTAGAGAATCCTATCTTTGTTTTATGAATTTGACCATACTTGCCACAAGTTATCAACTTTCAAGAAGTGAACTCCCTATTCTTCATTTTATTAAAACGCGACTTGGACTTCAGATTTTTGAAAACTTATGCCTTAGGAGTCATAAATAACGGTAACAGAAAGTACTGATATTAGATGTCAGTAAAGGATTAAGTTTTACAATTGCTAAACACTGAGTAAAATCATTCCCACACGTTAAAAAAGCACCTGTTGGTTAAGGTCTACTGTGCATTTCAATGCCAATAGCAACCACCCATATTAATAACCCTGAGTGGTATTCACAAACATGAGAGTGCCACCAATCACTGCTGATCCATTCTCATACCAATCAGATAGACTTAGCAAAAGTAACACTTATGGCACATATCTAGAAAACTTCAGAAGACACACAGGATACTGATGCTATTAAAAGTCAAAATATACTAGGTTGTACTTGCTTGAGACACAATGCCAATACCTACGCACACCCTGCACTGTTTTCAGCTGAAAAAGCGTGGTCGTCATCGTGTGCTACTGAGCTGGAACCAACTCATATTTGACCCTTCAGCAGGTTTTCAGCGGCTGTAAATCACATGGGAGGACACTGCCCATCTTTCTCCTGCAGAGTAGCTGCTGAATTCAAATCAGGTGCCTTTGGGATTACAGTGCAGCTTCCTATCACTGCACCAGGAGCCCCCTTTCACATAATCTTCCCCTGTAGTCAGTCTTCCCACCCTGGGCACTTTAAGTCCAGAAGTGACTCTGTTCACCAATGTGTGAACGGTTTGATTTCACTACTCTATAGACTACAGGCCTATCAGTGGCAACAATGCCCCCAACCCACACTGCCACTTAGGAAAGCCTGGCCTTTGCCTCATCCAGATACTGTCCCCTCTTCCATTCTGCCTCCACTGCATGTCCAATCTTCAAGATATAGTGAAGATCAAGGTTGTGGGGAGCAGTGGCCACTGTCCAGGATTTGGCAGCCTGCTGCCCAGGACAGGAAAGGGTAGTAGCCACTGCTGAGGGCAGGAAGGGAGGAGGCAATGCCAAGCTGCAAATTCTCCTTTAGGCACTTGCTAAGCCCTCCCTTGCCTGACTGATCAGGGAGAACATGTTGGGGGCAGGCTCAAACTGCACTCCCATCTATGTGTGTCTGGATAATCGTCACACAAAAAAGGCTTGTTTTGTCTGTTTGGAGGCAGTTTCTTCAGGGAAACCCCTCCCAACTCTCCTGCAAAGGCAGGTGACCTGCTCTGAGCTGTGTACATCTCACCAGTAGCCTGCTGTGATCATACTGCTGCCTTAGAGGCAAGTGCCCAGGGCAGGGGGACTCACTATGGGGAAGATCCTACATTTGGACTGGTCGGTATCAAGGACATACACAACACTTACCTTTAGTCTTGCTTCAATGATCTTAGTAAGTGTGAGACAATCACCATGGAAACCACTGCACCCGATGACTGTTTTATCTGTTCTGTAAAAGCACATCATAGGACACTGAGCTGGTAAGACAGCAGAGCAGCTGGAGCATTCCCAGCCCGTAAGAGATAAATGGTGACAGGACTCTAGCTGTCGCTTGTCCTCAGGCACAGTTGCAGGAATCAGCAGGTGACCATGAGACAGGAATAGAGTGGAGAAATCAAAGGAACATTATTTACAATTACAATTATATAAGATTACGTATTTATAATGTCAAGCAGGAAAGGCCTGTTTAAACATGACACAACCGAAGAGCACAGAGAAAGTTTTAGCAATCTGACTACATAAAAGAACTTAAGGGAAAAAATATGAACATAGTTTAGAGAAAGGGGAAAACCACAACCAACCCAAATCTGCGAAAAATACATTGGCAGCACATATGACTAAAGCTCAGTTTTAATTTCCTTATTCCAGAGTTCACAGGAATACAAATTACCATAAGCGTAAGGAAAGACCTTCATGGAACATAAAAGCCTAAACCTAACCAAGAACCCGTTTTCACTTGTTGTTGCTATGGGCCGTCAAGTCGCTTGCGACTCATAGCGACCCTATGTACAACAGCCCTAAAGCCCATCCTGTGCTAATTTCATTGTGTCCAACACACCTACCCTCATTAACCAAGTCACTGAATCAATCCACCTCATTGAGGGCCTTTGCACTGTCCCTCCACCCTCCCAAGCATTATGTCCTTTTCCAAGGACCAAACATGTCCAAAGTATGTTAGACAGAGCCTCAGAATCCTTGCCTCCAAGGAGCTACCCAGTTTAACCTTTTCCAGGATGAATCTGGTTTCCTAGCAGTCCATGGAACTCTCAATACTCTTCTCCAGCACCACAGCTCAAAGGCATCAATTCTCCTTCTATCCTCCTTGGTCACTGTCCAACTCTGATGCATAACAAGTGATTGCGAAGACCATGACCTGTATCAGACACACCTTAGTCTCCAGAGAGATACCATTGCTCTTGAGTACTTTGGAGAGGTCCCTAACAGCAGACTTTCCCATCACAGTACGTCTTTTAATTTCCTGGCTACTGGTGCCAAGAGTGTTGACTGTGGAGCCAAGCAAACTAAAGCTGTGAACAATCTCAATCTCTTCACCATCCATCCTGATGCTGCCAATTGGCCCAGTGGTAAGAATCTTTGTCTCCTTGACATTGAGCCTCAATCCATATTGGAGGCTGCAGTCCCTGACCCTCTGCAGCAAGCGCTTCAGGTCCTCCTCAGTTTCAGCAAGCAGGGTTCTTTCATCTGCATAAAGCAGATTGTTGATATATCTTCCACCAATCTTGACCCCACATTTCTCCTCATAGAG
This sequence comes from Elephantulus edwardii, assembly GCF_000299155.1. Classification (NCBI taxonomy): domain Eukaryota; kingdom Metazoa; phylum Chordata; class Mammalia; order Macroscelidea; family Macroscelididae; genus Elephantulus; species Elephantulus edwardii. The sequence goes on from NW_006400159.1 coordinate 1,207,475, forward strand.
CCCAGCGTCCCGGATAATCTGTTCTGCATTCAGGTTGAAAAGGTATGGAGATAGGACGCACCGCTGGCATACGCCCTTCCCAATTTTGAACCATACAGTGTTCCCTTGCTCTGTTCTGACAACTGCCTCCTGGTCCAAGTATAGGTTTCACATTAGAACAATCAAGTATTCTGGTATTCCCATTCTTCTCAGAGTCAGCCACAGTTTGTTGTGATCCACACAGTCAAACACCTAACTAAAAAATGGGTGCTCTTGTACACTTGAATAGCATGAGCTCTGGTTTACTTTTTAGAAGGGCAATGTGGTGGTATGGATTAACGATATACAGCACACTTCTCTGACACAAAAAAACCATGCAAAAACAAGCACCTGGGCATTAACATGTGTATCATCCTTAGAGGCCTCCACCAAAACAACTCCTTAATCAGGGCACTGATTGAATTTTGATACACCCATACCAATTCAGACATGTACTTCCAAAATTAACTCCTAAATCCTGGTACTGAGTTCAGAGGAAACATCAAGTCCTGTTTGTCTGAACCTCAGAGCAGAGGCCAGAAGAGGAAGCTTACCTCCAGAAACCTAAGAAGCACCTGCACATATTCAAGCAGCCAAGTCCACTGGAAACTTCAGACACCTTTGGGGCCACAGAGCAACCCTCAGTTCAGACCAGCCTGATGAGATAGCCTCACCTCTCCTTTTAAGGTACTGATAGCTTGAAGAGGGTCAGGCAGAATCTTAAGAGCTTTTTCAGATGCTATTCCCAAATATCAGATGCACAAGGAGGATGGCCGTTGCCATGTGGAGAATCAAGTCCCCAAGGAGTTAGAAAAGTAGAGGTAGGTGGAGCACCTAGCTCCAAGTCAGTCTGGTGGTGGAGAAAGGGTGTCATGATGACACAGAATGAGGAGCTGAGAGGCCGAAACTGCACTTGAAATGTTCAGAGGACTAAGATGGGCACATGCATGCCATCACCTCTGTGTCCAAACACTTGCTTAAGGGAGCAAGGGTGTTTGGCCAGTGAAATTCAATATTCCCCTCAGACAGTACTTAATTAAGAAGTTACGCTTCGATGTTTTCTTTTTTTCATGAAACATAACAGTTTTAAAAAAATAACAGATAGAGGTCAATAGATGAAATCAATTCACCAAATGAAATTTTTTTAAAAACTGAGTTAACATAGTACTGTTGGTTCCTGAATGTAGTAATTAGAAGACTGTATGCAAATAAATTAGGACACACTAACTTAGAAAGTTGTCTATAAAAAGAGGAAATTTTAAAAAAACCCAAACAAACATAAAACCAATTTTTAGAAGCATTAAATCCTCACAAAAAAGTTGGAAGGTGTGTCCTGAAACATTTACTTACAGTTTGTAACATTTGGGACTGTCTCGGGTGTGAATTGAGAACCCTTCACTCAATCGCGTGTCAGAAGCAACGATTGAAAAGTCTTCTCCAGCAATTGCCAATACGGTCCTGTGGGGGTAAAAAGACAGAAAAATTACTCCAGTAGAAGCATGATCAGCTTGGGGTGGAGCTCTTAGCTTACACACGCAGCAGGCACAGCCTCCTCCCGGAAGCATCTCCCTCCTCACCAAGCAGGGACAGGTGTTCGTTCCGCAGGTTCTGATCCGACAAGGTGTTTCATGCAATACTTAAGACTGCCAACAAAACCAATCCTGAACAGAACCTACTCAAACACCCGTTAGTTGTTGCTGAATTGCAGCAACTGTTCTCCCCGTGCAGTACGAAGAAAAACGAAAAAGAAAATGTTCGCCTAAATGGCTAACGGACCATGTGAACCTCAGTCCTCATGACCCCGAGAGGAACCAACGGTGCCAGGCCACTACTGACCACTCTGGAAGGGACCACAGCAGACAGGCCTCTGACAGTGAAGAAAAACGCGCAACAAAACGTAAATTCATCAAGAATTTAAAGCTGATCAAGAAACGTGGGTTCAACAAGTCAAAGAGGTGTCTTTAGGGGGAGCCCAGCCAGAACCAAGTAGCCTGGGGCTGACCTCGGCCAGGCCTGAGACCCACTGCCAGGCCGGACACCGGGAGGACTCGCACCCAGAAGCCCAAGGCCGAGGGGGG
>NW_006400159.1:1210230-1224973 GCF_000299155.1 Elephantulus edwardii
CCCTGAGAAGACAGGCTGGGCCGGGAGGCGCACGCCAACAGGAAACGGGCAGTGGGCAGAAGAGGCGAGCGTGTGCGAAACCACGAGCGCGGAGAGGGGGCCCGCGGGAACCGGTCAGCGCGCCCACCCCGGGCCTGGCCGCGGCGGGGAGGAGGCCGGAGGGGGCGGCAGCGCGGGTCCCAGGCTTTACCCTCCGTTGAAGGTGTAGGGCGAAAAGCGCTGCTGCACCGGCCCCGCGGCGCAGAACGGCTGCATCTCCAGGTCGCGGCGAGGTAACGGGAAGACAGTGGCCGAGGACATCACCCCACTTTCACTGCTGCTGTCTCACGGCGAGATGGCGACGGCTCTTCCCCGCCCTCCGCTCCACCGGAAACTGGCGCGCGTCCGGCCTCCTGACGCGGGGCCCGCCCACGGGCCGCTCTGCCCCGCTCCCCTCGTTGCTCCGGACGCCAGCGCCTCCTGGCGTGGTGGTTGTGTACCTTGTCCTTGCTGAAAGCACAAAAGACGTCTAAGGTCTTCTTTCACAGAAGGTTCTAGTCTACACCATCCGGGAGAGTGGTCTAACTAAAGAGATAGCAGCAAAAACGCGGGGCGACAGACACGTGAATGCACTGCTTTTATTAGATGTCTGTGCATTCTTCCTGACCCCGTGACCCCGAACCCCGAGACCCCGGGCCCCGAGACCCCGGACCGTGCCTGGCCTGGACCATCCTCGTTGGTTGCATACTTCTTGCGTATCCTCAAGTCTCAACTGACCCTCCTGCGGGTTTTCAGAGGCAGTTAAATCCCACAGGAGGGCATTCGAACCCCGTGTCTTCGGGGATGAAGCACAGCTTCTACTAGGCCACCAGAGCTCCCTCATCCTTATGGTTGTTGAGTTTAAACCCATCTCCTTGAAGGTCTTGTATTTCACTAACTCTACCAGGCAGGATAACCTCCTCCAGCCACTGTTCCCTCCTAATCACATGTCCAAAGTAGGGGAAACAAAGTTCCTTCATCCTCACTTCTCAGAAGCACTCTGGCCGCACTTCTTCCAAGACAGATTTGTTTGTTGTTCTGATCAAAAAGGGTCCACTATATACATGTCTGTTCCAAAGAAAGGTAATCCAACAGAACGCGTAAATAAACGTCCAAGGAAACCTCAGGACTGACAGTCGTTACTCTACTCAGCAGAACACTGAACTGCTTCCAGATTAGCAATTAAAATCCACATCCTATTGCAGGAAAGAAAGATGTGGCAGTTAACTTCGGGAAAGATTCTTTCTCACGACTGTCAAGTCATGATTGTCTCCAGTGCGTTTCGTCGGTTATAGATTGTCCGTCTTTCTCCTGAGGGTTCACTTATAGATTTGAATTGACACAGAGGTGCTTCTTTTGGGATAGCTGTATGACCCATAGAGGACACCACTCGAGTTCTCGTCATTGAAGATTACAAGAGGTAGGTCTATTCTACAGAGTTGCTTTGAGTGAAAATTTAATCCATGGAACAGATTTCTCATAAATATCACATGCAGGCATCTTCTGCATAAAGTCAAGGGCTGCAGTCTTCAATATGGACTGAAGTTCAACATCAAGAAAACAAAGATTCTATCTCTGGGTCAACCGACAGCACCATGATAGATGGAGAAGAGACTGATATTGTCAACAATTTTATCTTGCTCGGGTCTACAATCAGCATTCTTGGAACCTGCAGCCAGGAAATCCAAAGATTACTGCATTGGGAAAGTCTGCTGTCAGTGACCTCTCCAGATTGTTGAAGTGCAAAGATGTCAGTCTAGAGACTAAGCTGTGCCTGGTCCAGGCCATGGTCTTCACAATTACTTGCTATGCATCATAGAGCTGGATAATAAATAAAGATAACAGAGAAGAATTGATGTCATTGTGTTGTGGTGCTGGAGAAGAGCATTAAACATACTATATAGACTACCAAGAGAAGTTGTTCTCTGGAGGCAAAGTTTTTGAAGCTCTGTCTCACATACATTGGGCATGTTGCCAGGAGGAACCAGTCCTTGGAGAGGGACATCACGTTTGGAATGGTGGAAGGACAGCAGAAGAGAGGAAGACCTTAAATGAGATGAATTGACAAAGTGATTGTTAGGTGTGTCAGAGACAATGAAATTGGCTCAGGATAAGTCAGAGTTAAAATCTATTGTGAATCGGGTTGCTAGGTGTTGCAGGCAACTCAACGACACATAACAATAACAACAAGTAAAACTTTGATGAAGATACATAAAAAAGCAGTCACAGCAGTATGTTGACAGGGAAATTCAAGCTGGATTCAGAAGAGTAGGAGGAACAAAAGATATCAGATGGATCTTGACTTAAAACTGTGAATACCAGCAAGATGTTTACCTATTTTATTGGCTATGTAAAGTGTTTGAATGTGTGGTTATTGTTTATTGTTATGTGTTGTTGAGTCACTTGCAACTCATAGCGACCCTATGTACAACAGCCCTAAACCCTGCTCTACCCTGTGCCAATCGCACTGCCTCTGACACACCCATCTTGATTACCCCAGTCACTGAATCAACCGTCCTCATAGAGAGTCTTCCCTTCTTGTGCCATCCCTCCACCCTCCCAAGCATGATGTCCCTCTCCAAGGACCTGTCCCTCCTTACAACATGTCCAAAGTATGCCAGACAAAGCCCCAGAATCCTTTCCTCCAATGATCAGCCTGGTTTAACCCTCTCCAGGATAAATCTGTTTGTTTTGTTAGCAGTCCATGGTACATTCAATACTCTTCTCCAGCACCACAGCTCAAAGCCATCAATTCTCCTTCTATCTTTCTTAGTCGTTGTCCAACTCTCTGATGCATAACAAGTGATTGCAAATACCATGGCCTGTATCAGACACACCTTAGTCTCCAGAGTGAAACCATTGCTCTTCAGTACTTTGGAGAGGTCCCCTAACAGCAGACTTTCCCATTGCAATACGTTTTTGTTTTGTTTTGTTTTTTTAATTTCCTGACTACTGGTGCCAAGAGTGTTGACTGTGGAGCCAAGCAGACTACAGTTGTTAACAATCTCAATCTCTTCACCATCTATCCTGATGCTGCCAATTGGTCCAGTGGTGAGAATCTTTGTCTTCTTGACATTGAGCCTCAGTCCATACTGAAAGCTGCTGTCCCTGACCCTCTTCAGCAAGCATTTCAGGTCTTCCTCAGTTTCAGCAAGCAGGGTTGTGCCATCTTCAACTGCACAATGAAGTGTTCTGAGATTCCCATTTTCTGATATGTCATTGGATCATAGTAAATTGTCAATAAAATGTCAGAAAATGGGGATCTCAGAACACTTCATTGTGCTCATGCAGGACCTGATTCGTATTTAGATATCCCTTTCCAAAGTGTGTTTACCCATTAAAAATGCTCAAAGTGTGTGAGATGGAATTTCACTATCATTGCCTCTTAGGAGCATTCTGATTGCATGTCTTTCAAGACTGATTTGTTTATTCTATTGGCAGGTCATTCAGTGTTGGTTCTAACTGTCTTCCAGTCGAGCACAACTCATAGCACCCCTCTGAACAAAAGACCTGAAGCTCCTCTACAACTATCGACGTTTATCAAAGTTCGTCGAGTTTCCGGAGGCATGTTATTTAGAAAGTGGATGCCACTCCTGCTTCTAATCCTGTCATAGTATGTTATTGTTTTCGTTTGCCATTGAGTCGCCTGCGACGTTTAGCGACCCTATGTACAACAACTCTGAACCCTTCCCGGTCCTGAGCCAGTCTCACTAATTCCCACACACCAATCTCCATCTCCCATTACTGTACCAATCCATCTCATCTGGGGTCTCCCTCTCCTGCGAGGTCTATCCACCCTCCTGGCCATGTGCCCAAAGAAAGTGAGGCAGAGCTTCAAAATCCTAGCCTCCAAGGAGAAACTTGGTTTCACTCTCTCCAAGACAGACCTATTTGTTTTCTTAGCACTCCACAGTATGTTCAAGACACTTCTCCAGCACCACAACTTGAAGGCATCTATTCTTCTTCTGTCATCCTTAGTCATTGTCCAACTTTCTGAAGCATAGCAAGTTATTGAGAAGTCCAAGGCCTGGATTAGGTGCACCTTTGTATCTAGACTGATATCATAGCTCTTCAGCACCCTGGAGAGGTCCATGACAGCAGATTTTCCCAATGCCATTCATCTTTTGATTTCCTGACTGCTGGTGTTAAGAATGTTTATTAGAGATCTGAGAAAGCTGTAATTGCTAACAAACTCAGTCTCTTTTCCATCTATTATGGTGCTGTCAATTGGCTCACCGGTAAGAATCTTTGTCATCTTGATGTTGCGTTTCAATCCATATTGAAGACTACAGTCGTTGACCTTTTGCATCAAGTGCTTCAGGTCTTCTTCAGTTTCAGCAAGCAAGGCTGTGTCATCTGCATATTGTAGGTTGTTAATGAGTGTTTTTCCAATCGACATAGTAGATACCTCCTTCCATACTTGAAAGTTCAACCTCAGTTGCCCTCTCTGTTATCTACATGTATTCTGTTGTACATAGGGTTTTCAGAGGCCTGCTATTTCAGAAGTGGATCCATCTTCCTAGTCTGTCTTAATGTGAATGTTCAGATTTAGAGAAGTATCAGACAGACCAGCAAGTTAAAGGTATATCCCTTATTGTGGAGTTAACCATTACTGTCAGTGTTGTCCCTGCCTTTGGCACATGTGTCTTTACCCACTTATTTCCCTGCTCCACCATCCACCAGGATACCCATTCACTTCTACCCACTCCGTTCACATCTATCTCCCATTGACCAGCCCTTGATCTAATAGCTTATATATGAAGCTTCCTTGGCTTCTATGATTCCAAACACATCAGCTGTTCGTAGTTCCTTATGTTGGGACCAATGTCTCTGAAGTTTAGTCATAATGTTTCCCGAGCAAAGGCAATGCATCCTGTAGAACTGGTGTGCACATAGTAGATGGAAAAAAGATTGAATTTGTCAAGTCAACGATTTCAACTTGTTTGGATTCACAGTCAATATCCTTGGTATCAGCAGTCAGGAGATCTGGATAACTATAACTCTACTTCCAAAGATCTCTTCAAAGTTCTGAAGAGCAGTTATGTCAGCCTAAAGACCAAGATGTGCCTGATTCATGCTACAGTCTTTCCAATCACTTGTTAAGCATCTGAGAGCTGGACAATGAATAAGGATGACAGAGAAAGAGTCTATATATTCAAGTTGCAGTGTTGGAGAAGAGTTATGAACAGTCCATGTGCTGCCAAAAGAACAAACAGAAATGTATTGGAGAAAGTGCAACCAGAATGTTTGTTCCTAGAAGTCAAGCTTGATGAAGCTTCATCTCACATATTTTGGACATGTTATCAGGAAAGGCTATTCCTTGGCAAAGGACTTCATGCTTGTGAAAGTGGAGGGTCAATGAGGGAGAGGAAGACCTTCAATGAGATGGGCTAATGCAGTGTCTGCTGCAGTGGACTGAAACATTTCAGGGATGACAAAGATGGTGCAGGATAGCAGAGTTCAGATCTCTTGTTCATGGGTTTTCTGTGAGTTGTACTGACCCGATGGCAGTAACTTCGAGTTGAGATGCTAACTCAAAGCCTGTGTTCACTGGCTGTTTGAATCCACCTGTGGCTCTGAGGGAGAATGATTGGTCATCTCCTGCTGTGACGTTCATTTCCAGCATCTGAAACTAAACAGATGGTCAGCTACACATCAGTTCTGACTTGATGCCAATGATTGAGTGAATGAGTGACTTTCCTAATAACCACATAATTTGTGAGCATGATATATTCTGTGTGGCCATTGCAAGGAATTATTGATCTTAGTAGAGAAGTAGTAAGAGCCTGGGGAGGGACAGTTGGTACAGAAATTGTAGGAAGGTGTGTGTGGAGGACATGTCTGATTCCATAGCAATCAGCTTTGTGTTAATGCTGTTGGTTTGGGGGCAGGGAGTCCTCCCCTCTTGGAGAGCTCGTGGAGGTCATTCACTCTATCTTCATCACCCTTTATTCTGTGTTTACAGTATTATACTTTTTGCATCTCCTGATGCTATCTTTGCCACATATTTCTCAATTTAAAAAAAAAGTTTAATTTGCTTTCCTCAAGGAGCATACATCCTTGTGGTAACACAAAATACAATGGAAGTAGTGAAACAAAGCACAATATATGATCACCATGTTGTTGTTGTTGTTAGGTGCCGTCGAGTCGTAGTCGACTCATAGCGACCCTATGAACGAAAGGCCTGAGCGCTGTTCATAGTTTCCGGAGGCAAGCCATTTCGGAAGTGGATGCCGCTCCTGCTTCCAGGCTTGTTTTAGTTGGGAAGCTCCAGCAAACACTGTCCACCATGAGTAACCATTACCATGTTTGGCACATCAGTGTCCCAGATGATCACAATGGGCCATATGAATTATACAGAATCCTGGTGGCTTTTAGGTTAGGCTGTGAACAGAGGTCAATATAAAACCACCAGCTTCTACTCAGGCGAAAGATAAGGCAGTCTGAACTTGTTAAGATTTACAGCCTTGCGGACTCTATTTTCTTGGGATGCTGGAAGAACTGGATCCTCTTTCTTTGCCCGGTGCTTTCATGTGCCAAGGCTCATGGTCCCAGGAAGCATCTGAAGCATGTAGCAGCTCCAAAGCATTGGATGCTGGACAAAATTACTGGTGTATTATTTGCTCCTCGTCCATCTACCGGGCTCAACAAACAGAGAGAATATCTGCTACTGATCATTTTCTTAAGAAGCCGACTAAAGAATGACCTGACAGGAGATGAGGTAAAAAAAAAAAATCTGCATGCAGTGGTTCATTAAGATTGATGGCAAGGTTCAAACTGATATAACCTACCCTACTGATTATATGGATGTAATCAGCATTGACAAGACTGTAGAGAATTTCTGTCTGACCTATGACACCAAAGGTTGATTTGCTGTTCACCCACTACATTGGAGACAAAATACAAGTTATGCAAAATAAGAAAGATCTTTGTGGGCAAAAAGAAATCCCTTATCTGGTGATCCATGACTCTCGAACCATCCACTACCCTGACCCTCTCATCAAGGTGAATGACAGCATTTGGATTGATTTGGAGACTGGGAAGATTACTGACTTCATCGAGCTTGACACTGGTAACCTGTGCATGGTGAGTGAAGGTGTTAATTGGGGAAGAATTGGTGTGATCTCTAACAGAGAGAGCCATCTTGGCTCTTTTGATGTCGTTCATGTGAAAGATGCCAGTGGCAATATCTTTGCCACCTAGCCGGCCAGCATTTTTGTTATTGACTTTAAAGACAATAAACCTCTCTTCCCCGAGGAAAGGGTATCTGCCTTACCATTGCTGAAGGAAGAGACAAGAGACTGGCTGCAAAACAGAGCAGTGGACGAAATGATCTCTGGGCGATGTGAATGAAGAGGACAGAATTAAAGATAATACACAGCGGGGGGAGGGGGCAATTTACAGCCTTGGAAACCCAGTGGAAACTCACCAGGAGTCAGAACGGACTAGACAGCAGCTAAATTGTTGCTTTTGTTGTTAGGTGTCATCAAGCTGACTATGACTCATAGTGACCTTATGACCCCAGAACAATGAATCTGGACCTTGTCCAATCCTGTGCCACCCCCAGCCTCTCTGATATGCTTAAGCCCCTTATTGCAGTCATTGTGTCAATCTATCTCGTTGAAGGTCTTCTTCTCTTGGATCATCCATTTTCGCCAGCATTATGTCTTTTTCCAAGAACTGGCCCCTCCTGACCACATACATGTCAAAGTATATGAGATGACGCTTCATCATCCTTGTCTCTAAGAAGCACTCTGGTTGTACTTTCTGTAAAGACACGGGTGCTTTTTTGGCAGTCCATGGGATTGTTGTTGCTATGTGCCATTGAGTCGTTTGCGACTACAGCTCTGAATCCTGCTCTATCCTGGGCCAACCTCACTGTCTCTGACACACCTACTCCCACTGCCCCAGTCACTGAGTCATTTCATCTCTTCGAGCGTCTTCCTCTCTTGCACTGATGGGATCTTCAATACTATTCTCTAGCACCACATTTCAAAGGCATCGTATCTTCTTCTTTAATCCTTATTCATCGTCCACCTTTCAGATGCTTAGGAAGTAAGAGGCAGTGGTCAGAACAGAGCAGGGAAACACTGGATGGTTCAAAATCAAGAAAGGGGTCCGTCAGGGATGTATTTTGTCTCCATACCTTTCCAATCTGTATGCAGAACAGATCATCCGAGACGCTCGGCTGTACGAGGAGGAAAAAAAAAAAGGATTGGTGGAAGAATCATCAACAACCTGCGTTATGCAGATGACACAACCCTGCTCGCTGAAACTGAGGAGAAACTGAAGCGCTTGCAGTCTTCAATCTGGATTGAATACATTGTCTTTCACACAAGATATTTGTCCTTATGGGGCTGAGTTCACTCAGCATTATGCTCTCCAGTCCCTCCCAAGTTAGGTAGTAATTTATAAAATCATTGCTCCTGGTGTGCTGCGTAGTATTCCACTGTGTGAATGTACCACAACTTCTCAATCCATTTGCCTGTGGTTGGACATCTGGGCTATTTCCATGTTCTTGTGATGGTGAATAATGCTGCTATGAAAACTGGTGTACAAGTCTCCATTTAAGCCTCAGTTCTCTTTTTCTTGAAGTATATTCTGAGCAATAGAATAGGTAAGTTATATGGAATTTCTAGGGCTGCCTTCTCCTTGAAGTTTCCCAGAGGCCTCTAGTGAGGATCAGATTCTCAATTATTCATTCCATAGCTGTATATTGAGCACCAGCTAGGTGTCAGACCCTGTGCCCGGTACCGGCAATTTTGTGAGCATGAAGGAAGCATTCCTACCCACAGGGAGTTTCTGGTTATTGATCACAAAACATAAGTAAGTAAACAAACAAAAAATCCACCGATTTCAAGAAGTGAGATGGATTTTTTTTTTAGGTGCAAGGGATTTATTTGCCTTTATCACAGTTCTATATGTGCCATCCTTAAACCCGCTGCCATTAGGTCAGTTATGACTCGAGGTTTCTGAGGCTTTAAATCTTTACAGGAGACAGTCTTTCCAGCAGGTGAAGCTCAATATCAAGAAAACAAAGATTCTCACTACTGGGCCAATTGACAGCATCAGGATGGATGGTGGAGAGATTTCGTTTACTTGGTTCCACAGTCAACACTCTTGGTAACAGCAGCCGGGAAATCAAAAGACAAATTGCATTGGGAAAGTCGGCTGTGCGGGACCTCTCGAGAGTACTGAAGTGCAACGACGTCAGGCTGGAGACTAAGGTGCGCCTGATTCAGGCTTTAGTCTTTGCAATTACGTGCTATGCATCGGAGAGTTGCACAGTGAATAGGGATGATAGAAAGAGAATTGATGCCTTTGAGCTATAGTGCTGGACAAGAGTGTTGAATACATGGACTGCTAGGAGAACAAACAGGTTTGTCCTGGAGAGGGTGAAGCCAGAATGTTCCCTGGAGTCAAGGATTCTGAGGCTTCGTCTGACATATTTTGGGCGTGTTGCAAGGAGGGACTGGTTCTTGGAGAGGGACATTGTGTTTGGGAGAGTGGAGGGGTAGCGAAGGAGATGAAGACCCTCGATGAGATGGATCGATTCTGTGAGTGGAGTGGTGGGAATGAATGTGTTTTAGACAGCGAGGTTGGCACAGGATAGGGTCCCTCCGAGTCGCAAACGACTCGACAGTACATAACAACAACAACAACAACTGAAAAGAGCATGGCTTGGGGGCGGTAGACTAGGATTACCCAGCCAGCTAAAGAAAAAGACCCCAAAACCATTTAAAAAAATCAATAGCTTTCCCACATATAGCAACCACCAATCAGGAACCGCTCAGACATAGCGGCCCCGCCCCGAACGCGCAGCAGCTTCTCCCCAGGGAGTGACGTCAGGCCGCTCCGGACACGCCCGCTGAAGCCGCGCGCGGCCTGGCGGAAGTGACGCCATAAATAAGCGCCGCGTTCAGTGGGGCCGGGCTGGGGGCCGTAGCTGGCCTTTGGTTTTGCGTGCGGTTGGTCGCCTTAGGAGTTTCGGGTAACAACCGTTTACTTCCCACTTTTCTCGTTATTTGGGAGTCGGAGGTGTTGAGGCCGGGGCTCTAGCTGTGGCCGAGGCTCCTGGGAATAGTCGAGCCGTGGCGGGCCGGGCGCGGAGAGGCGCGGGGCCTCTCGCGGGGCCGTCACTGGGCTTGGCGACGTACTTGGCGGCTTTCTGCAGTGGGAGTGCGGGGCGCAGGCAGCAGCAAAGACTCCTGACCCTCCGGCCCAGTGACTGGAGCGGTGGGAATAAATGCGTTTGAGATGGCTAGGTTGGCACAGGATAGAACAGCATTTAGAGCTCTTGTACATAGGGTTGCTATGAGTCGCAAGCGACTCGATGGCACATAACAATAACAAGAACAACAGCCTTCAGTGAGATAGATTGACACAGTGACTGCAGCAGTGGGCTCTAGAATGTCAAAGACCATGAGGATGACCCAGGATAGGTCAAGGTTCAGATCCATTAGTTAGAGGGTGGCTGTGACTTATACTTGATTTGATGTCCCTAACAACAACATGTTTAATATCTCATTGTACAACTCTGTCACAGTCCTCTCTTAAAGTTGTTGTTGAGTACTGTCAAGTTGGAGCGGACCCGTAGCTGACTGTCCAGTGGGTTTTCAGAGGCAGTTTAATCACATGGTAGGAGATTGCCCATCTTTCTCCCAGTAAGCACCTGGTGGATTTGAACTGCGTTCCTCTAGGCTTGCAGCGCAGGTTCTTAATCACAAGGCCCATGTGCTCCCTTTTATTAAAGTAGGAGTTCAGTCATGATTAAATGAGAAAGTACTTACTCCAATCCAGTGTTTATCAACCTTTACACTTAAAGTCATTGTAGAAGATGAAAATGAGTATAATACTTAAATACGTGAGTTTTGCTTGTGTGTATTGTGCTTAGTACATTTTTCTTGACCATTATGCTTAGAAATTTATTTTCCCATTGTTCTCCTCAAATATATTAATTCTTATTATGACACCTGAATTTTGAACATGACCAGAGATTTAAATAAAACACATAACAAAACAATTCAGTAAATATTAATAGAAGCCTTTGCTTTATTTGTTGGTAATTTAGCCGTTACAGGGAATGTGGGATGGCTCTCAAAAATTCCATTTTTTGAGCTGTAAACGACTCATAGCTGACTATCAGTGTGCAGATTGCATAGAAGGCTGTACATCACATGAAAAGAAATTGCCCATCTTTCTCATGTGGAGTTGCTGGTGAATTGGAACTACCAGAGGCCCTACCTTTGGGTTGGCAGTGCCACTCCCTTCTGACAAGCTGTCAGAGCTTCCTGTAGCAAAGTTAGGCACTGGAATTATAAGGCAAAAAGAAATGTTGCTTGTGTGGTTTTTTTCTGTTGTTTGCTTTTTAAAACCATGAACCCGTTTATAAACTAATTGTAATCCAACTATGTTTGTATTGTAAACTACACTCTGTTTTCAGAGCACCATCACCTTGTGGTATGTGTGAAGATAACCCAAAGAGAGACGAAGTTGTTAAGACTACTCTGGTGATGCTCTTGGGAGAAGACTAAGTGCTGAGAGTGATATTTAGCAGGTGCTTTGGTCCTTCAAGAACTGAGCACCATGGATCAAAACAACAGCCTCCCACCATACGCCCAGGGCCTGGCCTCCCCACAGGTAACACAGTGGGAAGAGGGAACAGGGAGAGCTCAGGTATAAGGTTGGGGCCCTGCCTTCATTCTCTTCCTACACTAAGAGCCTACAGGTACTAGAAGGGTCTTTGTGTATTCTCACCTGCTTTTCCACCAGGCAAACCCTGCAGACACCAGCCAGCCTGACCCTCTGTACTTTGCTTTCTGCAGGGTGCACTGACCCCTGGGATCCCAATATTCAGCCCCATGATGCCATATGGCACTGGCCTGACACCACAGCCCATCCAGAGTACCAACAGCCTGACTCTTTTGGAGGAGCAGCGACAGCAGCAGCAGCAGCAACAGCAACAACAGCAGCAACAACAGCAGCAGCAGCAACAGCAGCAACAGCAGCAGCAGCAACAGCAGCAGCAGCAACAGCAGCAAGCAGTGGCAGCGACAGCCCAGCAGTCCACATCCCAGCAGGCGCCCACAGGGGCCACAGGACAAACCCCCCAGCTCTTCCACTCTCAGACTCTTACAACCGCGCCTCTGCCAGGCACCACCCCACTGTACCCATCCCCAATGACACCCATGACCCCTATTACTCCCGCCACACCAGCTTCCGAGAGCTCTGGAATTGTACCTCAGCTGCAGTGAGTATTTATGTTTCTCCCTGTCCTCAGACACCCCATTCTAGGGTGTAGTATGCTTTTCAGATACACCCCGTTTCTGAGGCATAGTCCTTGTGTGTGTAATGGTCCAGGTGTCTTGAGGTGTGGCCCTTGTGGGTGATGGCCTAGAGGTCGGGGGGAACCCTTGTATGTGGTAACTTAGGTGTCTTAAGTGTGGCCCTCATATGTGATAACTGAGGTGTTTGAGGTGAGGCCCTTGTGGGTGATAGATGAGGTGTTTAAGGTATGGCCCTCATATGTGATAACTAAGATGTCTGAGGTGAGCAGATATTCAAAGGCAGTAAATCACATGGGAAGAGACTGCCTTTCCTGCTCTTGCAGAGCTGCTAGTATATACTTGAACCATGCGTCTTTGGGATTGCAGCACAGCTTCTTACAATTAGGCCTCTAGAGTTCCCCTGTCAGAGCATAGCTTTTCATAATATCCTTTTGTTACCATTTTTATTTCAGTTAATTGTATTGTGACATTACCTGTTTCATTTCTATTTGGGTTTTTTTGTTGTTGTTGTTGTTGTTAAGGTTGCCAGTGGTTTGTCAATGTTACTAAGCCTTTCAAAAAACCAACTCCTGGTCTTGTTGATAGATTGAATTCTCTGTTTTCTGTACCATTTATTTCTGCCCTTCATAATTTTTTATGTTCTATGGTTGTAGGATTGTTGGTGGTGTTGGGTTAAGTAGTTGATTTTCATTCTTTTGCCTTTTTGATGTGTTTGCTTGTTGCTATAAACTCTCAATCCTGCTTTTGCTGTATCCCAGAGATGTTGGTATTCTCTATTTTCATTCTCAGTTGTTTTAAGAATTTTTTTTGTGTGTGATTTAAAAAAAAAAAAAATTAACCCAGCAGTGATCAAGCAAGTTGTTACTTAGCTCCCAAGTGCATAATGTTTTCTCCTTTATCCTCTTGTTGATTTCTCAATTTTTAGCATTGTGGTCTAAGAAGATGTCTTTTAGTATTTCAGTAAGATTTGCTTGGTGACCTAACATACAGTCTGCACTGAAGAAGAATATATATTGAGTGTTGTTGGGTGTAGTACCCTGTGTATGTCTGTAAGTTTAATTGTACAAGTTGGTTTATTTTGTAAGGGTATTCTAGTGGTAAGGAGAGCTATGTTGCAGATGCAGGTGGTTTGGATCCACTATATGCTTTATGGTGGAAAGGTGGGCAGTCTCCTTCTGTGTGATTTATAACCTCTGGTAGGTCAGCTATGAATCCGTTCTGACACAACAGCATACAGCAATTTTGTGGTTTAGATTTTCTACATCTTTGTTCAGTTTCTTTCAAATTGTCCTGTCTTTTATTGAAAGTAGTGTGTTGAAGTCTCCAGCTACTACTGTGGGTAGTGGTGTTAGAGTCGAATTGATTCAAGCATAACTCATAGCGACCCTGTGAACAACAGATCTTATCTATCCTGTGCCATCCTTACCATCTCTGACATACTTGAGTCCATTGCCAAAGTCACTGTCAGTCCATCTCATTGAAGATCATTCTCTCTTTTGCTGACCCTCCATCTCTCCCAGTATAATGTCCCTTTCCAAAGAATAGCCCTTCCTAACAACATGCCCAAAGTATGTAGACAAAGATTCACGATCTAAGGAACACTCTGGCTGCACTTTCTCCAGGACATGTCTGTCTATGAGATAGTCAGTACTCATCTCCAACACCACATCTCAAAGGCATAAATTCTTCTGTCATTCATTGTCCAGCTCTCAGATGCATAGCAGGTGATTGTAAAGACCATGACTTCCAGTCATTTGTACCTTGGTCGTTAAGCTGTGAACTTTGCTCTTCAGGACTTTGGAGCGGTCCGTGACTACATATTTTTTCAATTCTATATATCCTGACTGCTAGTATCAAGAATGCTGATTTTGGATCCAAGCGAGAGGTAATTCTTGACAGTTTCAATTTTTTATCTATCATGTTTTTTCCTATTGGTCCAGTAGTGAGAATTTTTGCTTTCTTCATGTTGAGTTGCAAACCATGTTGAAGGCTATAGTCATTCATCTTCTGCAGGACATACTTCAGGGCCGCCTCTCTTGCAGCAAGCAAGGTCTGTCGTTTGCACAGTGCAAGTTGTTGATGGTCTTCCTTCAATCTTGTGCCACAGTCTTCATAAACTTCAGCTTCTTGAATGATTTCTCAGCATACAGCTCGAATAAGTGTGGAGAAAGGATACAGCCCTGACACACACCTTTCTTGATTTTAAGCTATGCATTCTCCCCTTGTTCTCTTCGGACAATAGCTTCTTAGTTTAGGTATAGATTTTGCGTGAGCACAACTAACTTCTGGGATTCCCATTCTTTTCACACTCTTGTTATGGTATTGTCTGTCTGTCTTTCTAGTGGTTAACATTTTTTTTTCTGAGAGAGGATTTTCCTTTTTTTTTTCCCTATAATTATATTTTATTAATTTTCATAAACATTTACAGAGATTTTGGG
>NW_006400159.1:1225096-1252374 GCF_000299155.1 Elephantulus edwardii
ACTTCACCCTGAGTCATAAGGAAAAGGGGATGGCGTATTCTCTTAGCTACTTCC
Source organism: Elephantulus edwardii (assembly GCF_000299155.1). Taxonomy (NCBI): domain Eukaryota; kingdom Metazoa; phylum Chordata; class Mammalia; order Macroscelidea; family Macroscelididae; genus Elephantulus; species Elephantulus edwardii. The sequence goes on from NW_006400159.1 coordinate 1,225,151, forward strand.
TGCTGAAAAGGGACGCTGTGGGTTTCAGGGTGAAGATCTTCTCTCTCTAGTGGTTAACATTTGTTTTGTGTATCATGCAGCTCTATCATTTGGTGCATAAATATTAAGGGTGTCCTCTTTTCTATTGACTCTTTAAGCATTGTTGTTGTTTGTTGTTATGTGCCGTTGAGTCACTTGCGACTCATAGTGACCCTGTGTACAACAGCCCTGAAACCTGCTCTATGCTTTACCAACTTTACTGTCTCTGACACACCTACCCTCATTACCCCAGTCCTTGTGTCCATATCATCAAGGATCTCCCTCTGTTTCTCCATCCTCCACCATTTTGAGCATGATGTCCCTCTTGCAACATACTCAAAGTATGTCATATGAAGCCTCAGAATCCTTGCCTTCAAGGAGCAGCCTGGCTTTATCCTCTCTTGGACAAACTTGTTTGTTTTCCTGGAAGTCCATAATCAACACTCTTCTCCAACAGCACAGATCAAAAGCATTAGTTCTCTTTCTATCATCTCTAGTCATTGTCCAGCTCTCTGACGCATAGCAAGCAATTGCAGAGACTATGATCAGATGTACCTCAGTCTCTAGACTGACATCGTTGCTCCTCATGACACTGGATAGGTCCCTGACAGCCAACTTTCCCAATGCCATTAGTCTTTTGATTTCCTGGCTGTTGGTACAAAGAGTGTTGATTGTGGAGCCAAGCAAGCGGAAGCTATTAACAATCACAATCTCGTTACTGTCTATCCTTGTTGCCAATTGGCCCAGTGGTGAGAATCTTTGTTTTCTTGATGTTGAGCTTCATATTCAAGGCTTAAGTGTTTGATCTTCAGGTCCTCCTCAGTTTCAGCAAGCATGGTTGTATCATCAGCAAAATACAGATTGTTGATGACACTTCCTCCAATTCTGATGCCACATTTCTCCTCATACAGCCCAGCCTCCCAGACGATCTGTTCCGCATATAGATTGAAAAGGTATGGAGACAGAATACATCCCTGGTATACACCCTTCCCAGTTTTGAACCATGCAGTGTCTCCTTGCAAAGCATTATATAATCTTATTTATCCTGAAGTCTGTTTTATCAGACATTAATATTGGGTTTTTTTTAAATTGCCATTTACTTGGTGTATTTTTTCCACTCTGCTTTTTTATCTATTTATCCTTGCTTCTCAGTTGTGTCTTGCAGACATCAAAGGATAGATTTTTGTGGTTTTATTCATTTTGCTACTCTTTTTCTCTTGACTAGTGCATCTAAACTGTTCACATTCAATGTGATTATCAATAGGCAAAATTTATTAGTACTATTTTGTTGTGTTCTTTCTGTTGTTACTGATTATTTTATTCACTTTCAATGCTGTCTCTGTATGAACTATTTCCTTTAGTATTTCTTGGAAAGTTGGTCTTGTTTTTACAAAGTTCTTTAGTCTCCACTTTTTGAAGAATGTCCCCATTTCTCTGTTATATTTGCTAGCTAGTTTCACTGACTGCAGGCTTCTCGGTTGCTGGCTCTTCCCTCTCAGAGTTCTGGAAGTGCAGTCCCCTTCTCTTGCTGACGTGGTTTCTGTTAAGAACACTGAGCTCTATCTTACTGGTTGTCCTTTGTAGTTAACTCTTCCTTTTTCTCGAGATGCGTTCATTATTCTATCCTTATCTTTGATTTTCAAGAATTTGATTATGGTATCTCTCTCTGTTTTTCTTTGGGTCTGGCCTGTTAGGGGTTTGCTCAGCTTCTTGGGTTTGTTTTGTTTTTTTTTTCATTTTTTATGATACTTGGCAACTTTAGCACATAATTTTTTCTTGGTGCCTCTTTTCTCTCTTCTGGAATTCCAGTTGCATGTATGTTATTCCCCTTGATGGTATCCCACAGAATTCTTACGCTTTCTTCATTTTCCTTCCTGCTTGTTTCTGCCTTTTCCTTTAAGAGAGGAGTGTTTAGGACTTGGTCTTTGTTTTGGTGATTCTGTCTTCCTTTTATTTGACTCTGCTCTTTTGTCCTTCCAGCATTTGAGACCTTCTGCAGTGTTGGTTTTATTATTCCAACTTATAGTTTCTCTCTCTCTCTCTCTCTCTCTCTCTGTGTGTGTGTGTGTGGTTTTTAATAGTCCTTTGGTTAGATCTGTTTTGTCTTTTATTGATGTTTTTAAAAGTCATCTTATTTCATTAATAGTCCTCTAGTACCAACCACAGGGAGGGTGTTACGTGTTGGGTTTCTTTAAATAGATAAATAATTTAAAATTATTCTTGAATTTTGCCTGTGGTTTCAAGTTCTTTGTATTTTTCTTTAATCCTGTGAGAACACTTCAACACTGTTCTTCTTAATTCCCTCACACAGTGACTGGGGCAATAGGGGTAGGTGTGTCGGAGACAGATTGTTTTAGAATAGGACAGCATTCAGAGCTATTGTGCATGGGTCACATGCAACTTGATGGCACATAACAACTACGTGCATTAGAAAGTTGGACAGTGACTAAGGATGATAGGAGAAGATTTGATACTTTTGAGTTGTGGTTTTGGAGAATCTATGAACTGTAAAAAGAACAAACAATAAATATGTCTTAGAGCAAGTACAACCAGGGTGCTGTGGAGAGGCAGGGATGGTGAAGCTGTGCCTCACATGCTGTGGGCATTTAGTTAGGAGGGGTGAGTCCTTGGAAAAAAGTATTATTCTTGGAAGGTGGAGGATCAGTGAAGGAGAGGGAGTCCCTAAGAAGATGGGTAGAAACAGTTACTGTAGCAGTAGGCTCAAGTATATCAGAGATAGTAAGGATGGCACAGGATAGGGCAGGTTCACAAGTGTTCCTAGGGTCCCTGTGAATCGTAGTTGACTTGACAGCACCTAACAACAACAGCTGTGCCTTCATGTCTGATTTTGCTCTTGGTAATTTCCCCCAGGTTTTATAGTATTTGAATTAATTATCTCTGAGTGGGCTCAGAATAATCCTGCTGAGTCCCTATGGAAGAGACACTGGTTTGCTAGCCTGACTAGTTCGCCATCCTACTGGATGTATCTCTAGGAATTTTTTTTTTGTCTTCCACATTAATTGTTCCCAATAATGTTTTTGGAAAAGGTTAAAGCAATAACAAACTAGAATAGTAGATATATCTGAAAGGGTGAGGGCACAGTGGGAGGCCACTTTGAAGGTCTTCACCATCCTTGGCTTCTCATTGTGATACTGAGCTTTGAAGTGTTCCAGAAAGGCATAACTCATCTAGAGATTTCTTGGCACCGTCTCTGGTTTTGTTTTTTTTTTTTTTTTTGGTTAATTTTTAAGCTTTCATAGAACACAGTAGGAATTTGAGATTTTTCATTTTTGTCTGTGATCGAGGCTGACATGTTTTTTGGCATGTGATTGAGGCACAGGCAGTGTTTGTGTACCTTCAGTGCTAGGGAAATAGTTGTGCTGTGGTGCTTGTTACAGTTGCTAATAAAGTACTTTTTACAGTCTTTATTCTTTTGTCAAGTATTTGTAAAATGATTTAATAAAAAAATTTAAAGAGTGTTCAGGCCAGGTGGACAATGGTAACCTCTTTTCCTTGACTGGCTGAAGGTAGTGGGTAGTATAGGAGATGTAGGGTAGTATATGGGAAGACTTAAGAGTCTAGGTTGCTCTCGTTGGTAGCTTGGGCCCTGGCTGCCTGTTGTGAATCTGAGTCCTGAGCCCACAAAATCTCTAAGCCTCTGCATCTCCATCTGTGAAATGTCACTTTTGTAGATTTATAGGGAGTGAGGGTGTGTGTGTATGTGTGTGCGTAATGTCCATTCGACAGGGTACACAGGATACTGCCCCAAAGAGAAGCCTAGGAAGGGGTCAGGCCCTGGATAGTCACCTGCCATGCACACTGGGAGGTTTAAGAATTCACTGATGTGATTTCTTTTCAAATTTCTTGCAGAAATATCGTCTCCACGGTAAATCTTGGTTGTAAACTTGACCTAAAGACCATTGCACTTCGTGCCCGAAATGCTGAATATAATCCCAAGGTGAGAACTGTTGTAGTATATTTCAGAGAATATGACAAAGAAGAATTTACATTTAAGGGGTCAGGAGTATGCTGAGCTTCTCCACACAGAGGCCCTCAAGCAAGACACTCTTGGCAGCACTTAGAGAGTGGGGTCATTTGTCTGATGTTTACTGAATGTTTGCCATGTGAGAGGCCTGACTTCACATGCTCCCCTTGTCAGAGCAGGCTGTGTCTCATCTACACAACAGTGTAGAACTGAGGACATGTTTGAGGATTCCTCCCAAGTGACGCATCAGGGAGCTAGAGCCAGGGTCAGATAAGGCTGGCCAGTGTTGATGGAGTAGGATAATTAGGACAAACTAGATGATGGAGGACCCCTGACAGGCTGGTGTAGATACACTGTGATTGCTGTGCTGTTTGCCTGCTGACACAGGAGGCTAGCATATTCAGGGGTTTTTCCCAACAAGGGGCAGAGAGATTTAGGCACAGATGATCTTACCATGTCGCAGTCCTTGCTAATAAAGTTCTTTGATGATTGTAGCGGTTTGCTGCTGTGATCATGAGAATAAGAGAACCACGGACCACAGCGCTGATCTTCAGCTCCGGGAAGATGGTGTGCACTGGTGCCAAGAGGTAGTAGCTCAGGGTTTGCTCTGGAGGGACTATTGGATCAACCCATTAAAGTATTTCTGCTATATTCTAACATCTGGCTTTAGCCACTTGAGACAGCAGGGATGGACTTTGTTCAAGTGGAGCATGCATTTTGGAGAGGGACAGTGTTTGTTAACCAATGCTGGGTGGCATTTTGTGAGTTGTGATATCGTGGATCATTCAAAATGTGAATAAAGACCCCTTTTTTGAAAGAAAGTGATCCAGAACCATGACATGTAAGAGCCACAAGGGCATTATGGTCCTGGCTCCTGTGAAGCTTGCTGGTGTGGTTCCAGTTCTGTGAGAACTGGCTGTTACCCATGGGTATTGGGGACACAACAGGACATGAGGTCTATGCCCTTCCAAAAACATGGCTGTCCAGCAGGGTGCCAGTAAGATGGCTACATGTGGTAGATGAGAAACAGGATCAGTAATAAGTGTCGTAAACCCCAAGACCAGATGAACAAAGCTAAAAGCCTTAACGGGGTCACAGTATGTATGGGGGTGCCCATGTATCTTGTGGATGCTTGAGTTGGCCCACCACACTGCATCTCTGCAAGCACAATCGGCCAGTGCACTGATAGGTGTCACTGTTTGGGGGTGTCACCTGGCCCTCTAGCCTAGAGTATTTACAGACTTGTATCTGCGAGGATGGTTCTTTAGTCAAGACAGAAACCATCAGGAATGACTTTTCCTTGAATAGGGGAGTAGGTTGTCCATAGTGAAGCTGAGGCTGGATCATTGCCCATAATCTCGGTGTCACTGGGCTGTGAGAGTAGATCGTCTCCTTGCACTTCTTCAGGAGACAGATTCCTGATTGGAGTGTTGGAGTGCGGGGAACACCTCTTCTCAGCTCCATAATTCTAGGCGCTCAGGAACTTGGGGACACAAAGGCGCCATTTGAGCCCTATATTTCTGTCAGGGAGTACTTCACGCTGAGTTATTCAGATGTGACCTCACTCTTTCCTCCTCAGTGAAGAGCAGTCCCGGCTAGCGGCAAGGAAGTATGCCAGGGTCGTGCAGAAGCTGGGCTTCCCCGCCAAGTTTCTGGACTTCAAGATCCAGAACATGGTGGGAAGCTGCGACGTGAAGTTCCCCATCCGCCTAGAAGGCCTTGTACTCACCCACCAGCAGTTCAGCAGGTGAGTGCTTTGTCAACATGTCATGGGCAACGTGGAAAGGTACCTTAGGTGGTTCAGCTCCTTGGCCAGGGTCATGTTTACTTGCCCTTTATCCCCTCCCATTGTGTCATTTGGAGCTCTCCTTTGTGGGTACAAATCTGACATCCCTCTACTTTTAATTTTATTGCTCAGTAAAGAGGTTTAAACAGATGAATTGAATCCACAACCTCTAGTAGCTCTTTTTTTAGTTGTTTGAATCCTGGTCCACAACAGACCTACCCCCAGAGTGTGAACCTGAGCGCTAGGAATCCTCTTCACCTATTTATCCTGCTACCTTTTGGTGAGAATCGAAGCAGTAAAGGCCCTGCCAGCCCCCCAGCTCCTGTTGATAAACACCTGTCCTCAGCTGTCAGTTGGCACCAGGTCCTCAGAGACGCTGTCCTGAGGCTGTACTGGGCCCCATACACCCACACTGACCCATAGAAAGACCACTTAGGATTTGGTGGAATCTGCCTCAGACTAGTGCCTGTTCCACAGTTGGTTACTTGTCAGTGTTAACAGCTAGAGGACATCTTGTGTGAAGAGGAGACAGGCCTTTCTGGATCTGGAATGCAGGGCACTTCTTCAGAGAGCAGCAGTGGAAGCACAGGAGTGAGGGGAGTGGGAGCCTGGTGACAAGTGGCCTTGCTGAACTTGCCCTGCCGTGGCTCTTCAGCTGTGTGGGTCGTGAGTCTGCAGTCCAGGAGCATTTGCCTGGGCTTTACTCTCCAAACTATGATTGCTTTTACTTTTTCTCATGGCCACTTTCCCCCTAAGGATGCTTTGGTTGCTATAGGAAGAACAAGGCCATCTTGGCAGGGCAAAGCAGTCAGCTCAGGGCTCAGAATCTCATGATGGCATGGGGGGAGGGGGGCTTTAATATAGGTCTAATTACTTGTGCCGTCTGACTACTTGATCTAGGCAGTAGGCCAGTTCCTTCTCCATATGTGGATCTCCGTGACTTCTTCACATGTGGGTTCCTTGGTTTCACCTTCAAATGTGGGGTGCTCTGTTCCTTCTCAGTGTGGATCCCTTCTTTAGTGTTTTATGTAGGCGACTCTGTCTTTCAGTGGGGGTGCTGCATTCCTTTTGTAATTTGCTCACTTTGCTCAGTTTTGTAAAATGGCTCATTGATACTCACATTGTATGTACCATATAGACTGTCAGCTTAGCTTGTCTTGCTGTTTTCTAAATTAGAATTTCTTTAAATACATATTTACAAGCTTTTTCGCTTGTGCTTAATTTATTATTATGTTCAAAAAGTTTAAATCAGTGACTTGAGACTCCTCTCTTTGCCTTCAGGATTATGGCTTCCGAATGCATGGACTGGGAGCCACAGCGGGGGCTTCATGGTGTGGTGGGAGGGGCTCCGGGTCGAGGGCTGGCTGGCTGCCTCATGGCCATGTTTCATTCCTAAGCAGTACTTGTTATTTCCTTGCAGCTATGAGCCAGAGTTGTTCCCAGGTTTAATTTATAGGATGATCAAGCCCAGGATCGTTCTTCTTATTTTTGTTTCTGGAAAAGTTGTATTAACAGGTAAGTCATGAGAAGACATTGAGTCTGAACAAGCTTCAGGGCAAGTGATTTTCTCTGTGCTTTGTGTTTGTTGCATGCCTCTGAATTGGAACTGATGCATAGCTGACCGTCCAGCATGTGCTCTGAGGCTGTAAATGAACAGGAGGAACCTGCCTGTCTTTTGTGTCATGCAGCAGCTGGTGGATTCACTGCCTTTAGGTTCATCAGGCCTTAGAGCTCCTGGGCTTGGTGTGCACTGGGAGGTTATTCCAGTGTGGGATGTTGCTGGCTGCCTGTTTGCTGTGACTCCAACCTTCATGCCCTTAAGTGAAAGAGGTGTAAGGGAGTGGGAGTAGGGAGGTGACCACAATTACAGATCCTGTAGGAAGAGAGAGGCTCACTGAATGAACAGTGGTCATCACTATGGTATTCTGGGGGCCAAGGTCACTAGTGCCCCATGCTGTCCCTCAGGCCATAGGGTGGTCAGAGAGCTGAGGTCACCAGCACTGCATCAAAGGGTAGTCTAGGGGCCAGAGTCACCAGCCCTGCATTCCCCGCGCCCCGCCCCCCCAATCACAGGGTGGTCTGGGGCTGTGGTCACAATAAGCACTGCTTTCCTCTCGGCCACAGGGTGGGGCATGTTAAAGAGGTTTGTATTCTTATTGGTCCCCATGCTGTCTTGCCTCTTCAGGTGCTAAAGTCAGAGCGGAGATCTACGAAGCTTTTGAGAACATCTACCCAATTCTGAAAGGTTTCCGGAAGACCACATAATGGTTGCACTACGCCTGCATCCCCATGCACCCCAAGCAAGACCAGCTGGCCCTGCTGCGAATTACTGCTGTGGCTCAGGCTCCTGCCAGGGGGCTGTGGATGCAGGTGGCCGAGGTGGCCACCTCTGGGAGCCACTGACACACAGCAGCCCTTGGCAGAAGTTCATTTCAAACCTCACTGCTGTTGACAAGCGGCTTAGTGGATAAGCGTCCAGTGTTAGCCACCTCTACGACGGATTGGACTTTTGTTTTCCTCATCAACCAGTTTTGTATTTCTACCAGGAGAGTAAAGATCTTTTATAAAAGTGTTGTTTCTCTAGTTTGTAATGACCAGGGTTGTTTTGTATGACAAATTCCACCTTGCAACACAGGTAGTTGCATAGACAGGACAGTTGGGTGCTGTAGGATTAATGTTCTTCACTCTTGTCAGACTTCATGCTGACAGATGCTAGACTCACTGGCCACCAGTAAGAAGCAAGCTGTCTGAAATCAGGATCATCTGACAAGTTCCCCATCCCTCTGGGCTGCCAGTACTCATTCGAGACCGGCTCTCACCACCACCTCCACAAGATTTGTTTCCTGTGTACCCATGCCTGTACCTGTGTGTTACTGCACGTAACATGTACATGTACACATCCATGCACATGCTGCCAGGCCGATGTGCACCAGTATGTTGCGTGCATGCCTGCATGTGTACACAGCACTAGTACATGTGTGCAGCTAGGCCTATTTGCACTTGTTATGTGCGTATCACAGCATGTGTACACAGTACACATGCCATCAGGCCTGTGTACATGTTATACACACATCACATAGACACAGTACACTCATGTGCAACCAGGCCATGTACCTTGGTATGTGCACAATATATATATGTGTTTGCAGCCAGGCTGTGTGCACCTACTTACATACTTGTCATAGCATGTGTACATAGCACAAATGTGCATGCAGTTAGGCCAGCAGAAGCCCCAAGGTCGTATGCTTTGTGCTGTTTTGTGAGAGGCTTTAAGTACAAATGCTCAGGATGTATAGAAGAATGCAAAGGCCCTAAGTCAGAGTAATCACTACTGTCGCTGGTGTTGACACTAGAATGTTGTGTCAGCAGAGTGCCTAGTGGTAGGAAGGGACTGATGACACTGACATGACAGACCTTTGGGACAAAGATCCTTCCCTCAGCTTAGAATTGCCAGCTTTAGCAGTGTCTGGGGCCAAGTGTATTGCCCTGGATAACCACGTTAGGATGACTTGTACTGCCATGCCCATGACGCCTTGCTGTGTGATCACAAGGGCTGGGCCTCCTGCTATACTTGGTTGTGGACATGGGCCAAGTGAGGTGAAGCCTTTTTCAGACAAGATGTTTTCTCACTTGGTCCTGTTGTTTCAGAACCAGAATATGATGGTCCATGTTCCTGGGACCCATCCCCTCAATTCTACAGCCTATAACCTATGTCTTTAACTCTGCAGTCTACATAACCTGTTCCTCACACCCATTTCTATCTACTCAGTTCTGGGGTTCCTTACCTGCCTACCTACTCTCACCTGCTCCCAGGACTTGGGACCTCATCCTCCTTCCCCTCCCTGCAGCCCACATTCCCGGGCCTGTCAAGTCTCCCCAGCTTAGGAGTCTGCATTGCTGTTGTAAGCTTCCACACACACTGGCAGCTTTTAGCAGGCATTTGTCAGGGTATGTTAATCCAAAGTACTGTTTTTACTTTGTAAAACTTTGTCGTCCTTAGGTGCCATTGAGTATGACGCACAGCAACCCGTGAAACAATATATTTGAATGCTGTCCTATCCTGTGCTATCCTCGTCGTTTTTGACATATTTGAGCCCGTTGCTGTAGTCACCATGCCAGTTCATCTTACCGAGGGTCCTTCTCTCTATTTTGCTGACCCTCCACTTTTCCAGGCATTATGTCCTTTTCCAAGAACCGGCCCCTCCTATCAACATGCTCAAAGTATTGAGATGAAGCTTTGATATTCTTGCCTCCAAGGAGCACTCTGGCTGCACTTTTCCAGGCCGTATCTTGCTTGCTCTTTTGGCAGTCCATGGGATATGAGTTATCCAAGTAAGATGACATTGTTGGCAACTTAAATCTTTTCTCCAACTATTATGATGTTGTTTATTGGTCTAGTAGTGAGGATGTTACAAACTTTAGGTGGAAAAAAACCACACTTAGAATTGTTTGACCAAATTGTGTGTATAATCCATTTTTAGTACAGAAATACGTAAAGGCATTGGACTTAGCCAGCATGCAAGAACAGGTGTGTCTCCACCACAGACTCACCTCATGTACACCCATAGACATCATCTGTAACTCAGGTCTGAATCTAAGGCATCGGTGGTGGCCTCACAGAGACCATGGGGTTCTAAGCAGTCCAGGTGCCTCTGGAGGGGGAGCCTCCGTGGGACAGTCCCAGATGTGGACTTCAGTGTAGTAGTCTCATCTGTGGCTGGAAATGGTGATTAGGCTGTGTCCGTCACATCTTGCTTCCACACAAATTCCTCTGTGTAACCAGTGCCCAGAGCACAGCTGACCTCACAGGTGAAGATGGCCAGGATGCCCCAGTCGATGCTGCGGCCCAGGCTGTCGGCCTTGAGCAGATTCAGTAGCTGTGGCATGACCTAGGAAGAGGACAAAGGGTGAGACTAGCACTGCTGTCCATGCTGCGGATGCCCTATACCCTCTAATACTGTCCACCCTGGGGCCCTCCTTGCTGCTTGCCTCATTGGTTACCCACTGGGAGAGAGCTGTGGCTTCTATTTAGGCAACTTTTGAGATCTGAACAGCAGACATTATTCTACCTGAAGAAATTCAAACGGGGGTGGATATGGGAGAACACTGATGCCTGCGGAGACAGGAAGGCTTTCAAAGGCTGGCAGTCCACTCAGAGAGGAACAAACAGCATAGAGCTCTGCCCCATGTCTGATGGCACTTCTAATAGCAGCACCTGAACTCTTTATCCATAGAAATCAACAAGTTATCTTTTACACATTTCTACAACCCTGCTTGCTGAAACTGAGGAGGACCTCATGCACTTGCTGCGAAGGGTCAAGGACTGCAGCCTTCAGTATGGACTAAGGCTCAATGTCAAGAAGACAAAGATTCTCGCCACTGGACCAATTAGCAGCGTCAGGATGGATGATGAAGAGATTGAGAGTGTTCACAGCTTCAGTTTGCTCGGCTCCACAGTCAACACTCTTGGTACCAGCAGTCAGGAAATCAAAAAGCGTATCGCGATGGGAAAGTCTGCTGTTAGGGACCTCTCTAAAGTACTCAGGAGCAACAGTGTCTCTCTGGAGACTAAGGTGCGCCTGATACAGGCCATGGTATTTGCAATCACTTGTTATGCATCACAGAGCTGGACAATGACTAGGGAGGACAGAAGGAGAACTGACGCCTTTGAGCTGTGGTGCTGGAGAAGAGTATTGAATGTTCCATGGACTACCAGGAAAACAAACAGATTCATCTTGGAGAGGATTAAACCAAGCTACTCCTTGGAGGCAAGGATTCTGGGGCTTCGTCTGACATACTTTGGACATGTTGCCAGGAGGGACGGGTCCTTGGAGAGGGACATCATGCTTGGGAGGGTGGAGGGACAGCGCAGGAGGGGAAGACCCTCTATGAGATGGATTGATTCGGTGACTGGGGTAATCGGGATGGGTGTGTCAGAGGCGGTGCGGTTGGCGCAGGATAGAGCAGGGTTTAGGGCTGTTGTGCATAGGGTCGCTATGAGTCGGAAACGACTCGACGGCACATAACAACAACAACAATTAAAGAATCTACAACTCCAGGGAGCTCTGGTGGCCTGAAGCTGTACTGTAACCCTTAAGGCAAGCAGTTCAAATTCGCCAGGTGCTCCACTGGAGGAGGGGCAATCTCCTGTGCCCAGTCGGATCTGACTTAATGGCACACGACAATAAAGAAAGAAAAATCTACAACTCCATTACCAACGTGTTACAGGACACCTCAACCCCACAAGCCAGATTTCAGTACATGGGTACACCCTCAACTCTACCACACGGGTGAAAGACATCCCAACTCCACCACAGGACATCCCCACATGCCTGGACGTCAACACGTACATGTATGTGGTACAGGGAACCCTAACTCCACCACAAGGTACCTCGAGTTCGCCACACGGTTGCAGGACACCCCAACACTATCAGAGTACCTCAACTTCACCAGATGGCTATGGTGGTGGTGGTATGTGCTGTTGAGTCACCTACAACTCATAGTGCCCCAGTATACAAAAGTTTTGACTCCTGCCCTATCCTGAACCAGTCTCATTGACTCCAACATACCTAATCCCATACCTGACCCAGTGACCGTGTCAATCTATCATCCAGGGTCTTTCTCTCCTGTGCTGTTCCTTCACCTTTCCAAGCATGATGTCCTTCTCCAAGGACTGGTCCCTCCTGGCCATGTGTCTAGCACGCACAGGGCATCTCCACATGCCTCAGTGTTACTCTTTTAACTTTGGTAAATTTTATTATTTTTTCATGTTGGTAAATTTCAACTTTGGAAAGGTAATTAGAGTGATTATACTTTTGAGATCATACCTGGAATTCAAATAGTCTCTTTGAGCCACAAGGACAATTTGGAATATCCTCTTCCTGAGGGACATTTTCACCAGAAATCCAGACAGGAACAATTCCACGGCCGTATCTGAGAATCTGAAATCAATCAAGGTCAAAGTCAGATGTCTGTACCTCTCACCTCCCCTCTCAGACACTACAGAGGGGCATACATGGAGGGCCAAGATGGAGACACATTACAAAGGACACCACTGGAAACATCCAGTCCTGCTATCTCAAGAGCTTACTGATCCAAAGAATGGTGTTGATGTGGCCACCACAGCTGCCTGGTGCAAAGGACAGCAAACAGGGACACTAGACTACAAGGCTGACACAACAGTCAGATTTCTTCCACACATCCCAGGGAAAAGGCCTAGTCCATCTGTTTACTCATGGCCAGCCCTATTAAGGGGTGACCTTCAGACATAGAACCTCAGCTAGAAACTCAATGAGTGCCCAGGGACACATAGTGCCTGATTAAAATTAGAAAGCAGGTAGACTTGGTGATAAATAAACTCCGAATGGCAAAACATGGACACCACGGAAAACCACCCGAGTGTGGGGCCAGACCTGTCCGAGGGAACCAGAGGCTTGCCCGTGTGAATTTTGCTGTATTCTCTTCAGTATTTATGATGTGAACAATTAAAGAACTAATTATAGTTAACATTGAGAAGAATGAATCCCAGAATACTGAATTGTGCTCCTAAGAAACCTATACTTAGACCAAGAAGCTGCTGTCAAAACAGAACAAGAGTAGACTACATGGTTTAAAATCAAGAAAGCTGTGTTTCAAGGGTATGTATTCTCTTCTTCGCCACCTATCTCTATGCTCTTGGTTCCTGCCATATTTAATTGTATACCATCAAGTTAGAACTGACTCATACTGACCCTCTAGCGGGTTTTCAGAGGCAATAAATTGCATGGGAAGAGATTGCCCATCCTTTACCCATGGAGCAGCTGGTGGATTTGAATCATGTGCCTTTGGACCTGTAGCACTTTATCAGTAGGCCACCAGAGCTCCCTACAGAGGAAGCACTACCCAGGGAGGCAGGGAGCTAGGAGGATGGAATTTGAACCCACGCATGCAGAGCACAATGGATTAGCAGTCCTTAACCCCTCAGGCACCTCGTCCCACTGTCCTAGCATACAGTGAGCCCTAACAACCTTCAGTCTTTTCAGCTGTAACAGGACCACAGAAGAGGCTCTCACTGCTTGGAGGGACAAACTAGTTACCAGTCACCAGCACACCTATGGACACGCCATGGTACACCACAGCAAGCAGGAGGTGTCTCAGCTTACCTGCTCAGGTTCAGGGGCTATTCGGGTTTTAAACTTCTGGAAAATTTTGTCTTCCTTCGATTCATGCTTTGCCATGGATTCCAATTCTTCCTCAAGTGCATCATCTGAAAGATCCTAACAGTTATGCAAGACAGGGTCCATAACACGACCCTCTACCCCAAGGCACAATTTTCAAAATGTTTCTGAAATCCCCAAAAGCAGGGAGATGACCCATAGACTTTCTGTTTTCCAGCATGCCTTGCTGGGAGACCCAATAAGCCCTTCTAGGGAGAATTTACCAGCTGTTTCTCTGCCAGTCTCGGGGGCCCTGGACCTGCTGACTTCCAGTGTTGGACGACCTGAATCTGCTCTGTTCTAGGGGAAGAACCTTGTCACCTCCACTCCAATCCTTGCCCATCACATGGCTCCTATCCTCCCCTTTCTGCTATTCTTGCTGCTGGCTTAGTCTGCTGATTCTAACCACAGGTGTAGAAGAATTTACAACACATGTCGTGTGGAGACAGTTTCTGTATCAGCAGGGCCATGCACAGTTCTCCCTCTCAGAACAGGTTTAGAGGGCACACTGAGACCTGAGAGTTTTCTAGTTCATAACTTTTGAGTGTTATGGCCACTTTTAGTTACGTTAAGATATTCAGCAAACCTGCAGAGCAAAGCTCATTCTAGGTTCAGTGTCTAGCAGTGAACCGTCTTCCCTTCAAGGCTTCGACAAAAGTCTTAAAGTGGTTTCTCCTTTGTGGAAATGAGAACAGTAGCACATGTGCTTGTGCTGTGCTGTCCTGGGCCCAGGCACCTGTCCACATCATACAATAGAAGCATGTGCTGCAACATTATGTCCTAGCACCAAGTGCTGAGAGGAGGCCATGTGTCCAGGCACACGCCTGTCATGGAGGCAAGGTCATCAAGTGACCTCTAGCTTAATGACCATGGCAGTCACAGCTCTAGCTAGTAAGTGCTGACTTCAGCCCCAGTCCTAACCCATCAAGTTATCATGATCACTGGAACAACAGTACCTGACTGTAAGACAGGCAGCATTTCCACATGGACTGCCGTTTAGGAGGCCTGCTCCGGCGCAAGTGTGCAGTAAGTGCTCTGAATATTTCCTCCATCTTTTTTTGTTTAAAATTGTTTTGTTTACATCATTTCATTCATATACAATGCCTTCTACATTCCTGCCATCTTCTTTGGGTATTTTCTGGATCATTCAAGATTTTGCCCATAGCACCCCTAAGGATGGCAACCTGAATTTGTTTTATAGTTCTTTCCACTTGAGAAATGCTGAGAGTTCTTCTCATTTTATTCTCCAATTCTAGTTCTCTGAACATTGCGTTGTAATTCTTTTTTTTCTTGCAAAAGATTACTTTTTATTTTTTCCTTTTTATTACTAGTATTATTATTCATTTCAATGAACATCTATTGAGATTTTGGAATTTCATTCATTCATTCTTGCACTTTTCTCCCCACCCAACTCACCACCACCCCCACCCCCAGTTCGCTCCTCTCCTTGAAAAGCAAAAGAAAAACTCCTTCATTGGTACACAGTCGTACCCCCCAACACCCCGCACATCTCCACTCCCACCCCAAGTATACTCCACTCTGCAACCCTCATTCTGGACTCTTATGATAATCATAATTCCCTAAAATATATTAATTTTAAACTATTCTCTCCCTCATCGGCTTCAATGCAAATAAACATAATTTATCCAGTTTTTCTCAGTCTTACCCCCACCCCAATGTCAGCCTCATTCTACAACAGTGGCACCATATAATATTTGTCCCTTTGTGACAGATAATTCACTCAGCATAATGTCCTCCAGGGTCGCCCATTTTGAATAATATTGCATGAGTTCCTTGTTTTTCAAAGCAGCATAGTATTCCATTGTGTGAATATATCACAGCTTCTCTATCCATTCATTTGTTGATGGGCACTTAGGTTGTTTCCAACTCCTTGCTATTGTGAACAAAGCCACAATAAACATGGGTGTGCATATATCTGCTTGGATGTCATTTATGGTCTCTTTAGAGTATATTCCCAGTATTGGAACTGCTGGGTCAAATGGTATCTCTATTTGCAACTTTTTGAGAAAGCACCACACCGCTTTCCACAGTGATTGCACCATTTTACACTCCCACCAACAGTGAAAAAGGGTTCCAGTCTCTCCACAACCTCGCCAGCATTTGATGCTAGCTGTTCTGTTTAATTTTGCTATTCTTACTGGGGTTCAACGATATCTCATGGTTGTCTTGATTTGCATCTCTCTCAGAGCTAGGGATTTTGAACATTTCTTCATGTGCTTGTTAGCCATCTGAATGTCTTCTTGGTTAAGTGTCTGTTCATATCCTATGCCCATTTTTGTATTGGATTATTTACCCTTAAATTGTGGTGCTCAAGTAGTTTATAAATTCTAGATATAAGTCCCTTATCTGACATGTCATTACCAAAGACTTTTCCCCAGTCTATAGCTTCCCTTTTTACCCTGTTGGAGAAGTTTTTGGATGTGCATAGGGATTTGATTCTTAGAAGGTCCCATTCATCTATTTTATCTTCTCCTGGTTGTAAAGCGTTGTAATTCTTTTAACTTCTGGAAATGCCCTTTGAAATCTTCTGTCCAGCTCTTTTATTTAAGCATCCCTTGCCTTTGTTTTGGTTTCTTGACAATTTAATGCAATTTTCAGGATCTCTGGGTCTCTTCTGACATCCACTTTGGCTTTCTCTTACTCCTCTGTCTTTTAAGTGATCGCCTGCTCTCTTCATGGATGATAACCCTGATGTCATCCTATAACTTATCTGGTCTTCAATCACTGGTGTGCAATGCTTAAAACCTATTCTTGAGATGATTTTTAAAATCAGGTGAGACAGAACTTTAGTTCTCATGGATTTGTTTAATTTTCCTCGGCTTCAATTAACTTGCACAAGTAATTGATGGTAAGCTCCACAGTCAGCATCTGGTCTGGTTTTGACAGCTGATATTGAGCTTCTCCAACAATTTCTTCCACAATCTGATTCCTATTTAGTCCATCTGGTGAGGCCCATGTGCAAAGTTGTTATTTGGTTTTCTTTCTTTAAAAAAGGTACTTGTGATGAATCAGTCACTAAATGTACAAAATATTTCTAGCTTCATTTCTGTCGCCAAGTTCCTCCTTTTCAATTACCCTTCCTTCTTCATCCATCTCAATGTCAAGAAAACAAAAATCGGTTTCCCTACAGCCAGGAGAGTCTACCTGTGCAGTTTCAGCAGGTCCCAGACGCTGGAAGTGCTATGTCAGGACCAATGGGAAGGTGTTCAGTTTTCTCAATGCAAAATGCAAGTTGGCATTCCCTTCCAAAAGTAACCCAGGGTGGTTAAATTGGGCTGTCCTCTCCAGAAGAAAGCACAAAACAGCTAACTGGAATGAATTCAAAAGAACCTGCTGTGCAGTCAATTCCAAAGGGCCCTCACTGGTACATCTTTTGTAGCTGTAATGGCCAAGAGGAGCCAAAAACCTGAAGTTAGAAAGGCTCAATGAGGACAGGTTCTCAAGGCCACCAAAGAAGCAAAAAAGGCGATAAAGTACCTAAAAAGGCCGCAATAGCTGCCACCGAGGCTCCCATAAAAGCGGCTCCTACCCAAATAACTGTGAAGCCTGTGAAAGTCTCTGTTCCCCGAGTTGCTAAATAAAGATCCAATTAAAACTCTAGATTTTTGATGTTTTACTCTCAGACATTTTTGCATGAATTGGAAATACCTGAAAAGTAAAAAATAGGCAATAACCAGGATGTTAATTTTGCCGTGTTACTTAGTATCCCTTTTAATAACTGGTGGTTAAGCTAAAGATGCTAAAGCCCTGTTCTTTCAGTAAAGAGAGCTGTACTATCAACCACTAGTTATGTGTTAGGTCCAAGCGTTAGACCGAACCATAGTTAAATTACCTAAACCTCTTGAAAAATTTGTAGTATGACTGTATCCTGTCAAAGGTAGAAAATTTTTGAGACTAACTTTTGAATGTTCTAGTAGGGGCAATGAAAGAAAAAAAACATCCTCGCCACTGGACCAATAGTCAACAATATTATACGTCAAGACAAGACAGAAACTGTTAATGACTTCATGTTACTTGGATCCACAATCAGTCTGGAGAGCAGGAGACGTACTGCACTGGTTAAGTCTGTGGGCAGAATCTCTTCAAATTACTGAAGAGTAATGATGTTAGTTTGAGAACTAAGGTGCACCTGATTCAGGCTATGCTCTTTTCAGGCACTTGTTATGCATCTGAGAGGTGGACAATGAGTAAGAATGACAGAACTACTGATGCCTTTGAACTGTGGTGTTGGAGAAGACTAATGAATATCCCTTGGATTGCCAAAAGAACACCTAAGTCTTTGAGAAGGTACAGCCAAAGTCCTTTTTGGAGCCAGAGATGATTTAGCCTCATTTCTCATACTTTGGGCATGTTGCTAGAGAGGCTACTCCTTGGAGAGGGACATCATGCTTGTGAAGATGGAGAGACAATGAAGACGACTATCTTTGACCCGATGGACTGACTGCAGTAATGGACTCAACTATGTCAGAAATTGTGAGGATGGCATAGGACAGGATTTAGATCTGTTGTTCCTAGGGTTGCTGAATTGTACTCGACGGCACTTCAATAGCACAGAAGCAGGAAGCAGCATGTGGATTGCAGCTATGAACATACCTCCCAGTGACTACCAGAAACTTCCTAGGCGGAAGGGAGGGAAACTTTCATTAGTGTTCCTGTCGCAGGCCAGAGCTGTGCTGGGTGCCTACAGGACCTCCAGGGTTGGCCCTAGAGCCAGGCGCGCGCGCGCGCGCGCGCACACACACACACACACACACACACACAGGATCAGCTATCCTCAGGCCTGTCTCCACAGAGACCTAAATCTGATATGGTCCTGGGATCAAGAATACATACCCAGGGTCGGCTGACCCCTTGGACCTGTCTCCACAGGGCTAACATCTTGGATGGCCCCAGGGCTGAGTGCATGCACACACAGGAGGGTCTTCTATCCCCAAGCAAGGAAGAAGCCCTAGCACTGGTCAGAGTTTGCAGTCTCCACGTTTGAAGACCAGAGAGCTTCCCTAGGGACAGTGTAGAACCACTTGATAAGTGAACTTCTGAGACTGAGACCTTACCCATACTCTCCACGGGCTCCATCTCATCTTTCTCTTCTGGAACTTCAGGAGGGAACTCATCTTCCATTTCTATTACAATCTCATATTCCGGAAAGAGAAAGTTGTGGTCTGGAATCGAATCATCCAAATCACCTACAACAAAATTTGTGGGTATCATTAACAGTCGGTTTTTTAAACACAATCTAGTCTTTTCCTGTTCCTGACTTATCACAGGCTCTAGCTCAACAATACTCCTCACTCACAATACAGAAACCTGCATTACAGGCGGGCGAAACATCATGAGAAAATAGCTGTGACAGGGGCAGGCTGGCAGTGTAAATGAGTGCAGTTAAGTGGAACCTTGGAGGCGCCCAGTTCTCCTCCTCAGTCTGCCTCTTCATCTCTCACAAAGATAAGGACATCAACACACATTCATCCACCTTAAACACCAGCAAGCAAAGAAAGGTGACTGCCATGGTCCAAGAGACCTTCTGTAGCACTGCCTGCCTTTCTCTGTAACAGCATCTCTGCTCTTATGTTGTTAGGTGCTGTCGAGTTAATTACAATTCACAGAAACCCTTATGGACAACAGGTCAGAACTTGCCTTATGTTACCCAATGCTCACAATCTCTTGTCATGCTCAAACCCACTACAGTAGTCACTACAGAAATCCATCCAGATGAGGGTCTCATTCACTGACCTTGTACCTTCCCCAGCCTTTTAGGTCTCTCTGAAAGGACTGATTCCTCCTGAGAAAATGCCCAAAGTGAGTGAGATGAAGTTTCACTAGCCCTGCCCCTTAAGAAGCACTCTGGTTGCACTTCCTTCAAGACAGATTTGTTTGTTCTTTTAGCAGTCTGTGGTAGATCCAAGACTCCTTGCTAACAGGATGATTCAAAGGCATCAATTTTTCTTTGTCTTCCTTATTCATTGTCCAACTTTCATATGCGTAGGAAGCAACTGAGAAGCCCATGGCTTGGAGTGGGGCACAACCACACAGCTCCAGCATTCACACCCTTAGCTGGTCTTGTTACCAAGCATGACTGACGAGATCAAAGTACAATGGTTACTGAAACTTCCAGAAAGTACCCTCACAGAGAAAGGGCTCTCTTGTGCCCACTTTCCCCAATCCCTGGAGTTTCAACAGCAACTTAGGGCCATGAGCAACATGGAGAGTAGAGAGAGAGATGCAAGGAGTGTTTTCAACACTGTGCTGACGCTCATACTGGAAAACCAAACTCCATCTTATGCAAGTCTCAATGATCTTGCCTCTTTTTCAGTCACTAGCTCGTATTAGGAGGAATACCTGCAGTGGGTGACCAGCTAGCACAGGCCTGTGCTTAGTAACATTTGCGGCTAAGAGGGAGGTAAGCCCAGCACTGCAGGTCCTGTGTCTTTTCAATAAGTCAAGAGGCTTGGCCCCTCAAATGGAATCTGCAAGAAGCATCTTGTGGGCCCACATATCTTCTGCACGTGGCTCTGAATGTGTTTGGCCACATGCTTACAAGCCATTCTATAGAAATGGGAGGAGGGCTGAAGAGCATAAGACCCTCACACTTCTCTAAAACAGCCTGGCATGGAAGAGGACACCCCCAGAAAGTAGACATTATAACAGGACAACTTCTTTGGAAATGATTTCACCCATTCCCATTGAGTGGTGCCTAACACCTTCAGGCAACTGCGATAAATAAGCCTGGCAAAGCACATGGCACTATGGCTTAATGATTTGGGGCACTGACAGAGAACAGCTCTAATGTGCTCAGAACCACCATTTCTACCTCATTCATGATGACCCAAGTGTTTAATACCACAGCTGCCAACACGGGGCATCCTGGTTCAATGCGGACTTAGAGGAGGATGTCCAAGCCGGACCCAACCTGTCCACTAGCAGCTGAGTGCATCGGCCACTTGTACCCTCATGGATGCAGTCTGTTAGTTTACTCTGATCACAGTCACTGCATGAAGATCCTTTTCCTTCTTTTCTTGCTATAAACCAATCTTATTCATCTTCAACAAGCCTGTCATCGCTCATCAATACTGGAGTTACTCTGACATGAAGGAAAACTGCCAAACTTTTCAGTGAAACATAGCATTTACAAAACGTGTAATTATAATTTCAATTTAAGAAAAATCCTTCTGTGTATGCACAACCAAGGAGAACAGAGGAAGAATGGGATTTTCTTTCAAACATACTTTTGAATTTTCTGCATTTCTTTACAATCAGAAAGTTCTGACACATAAAAATATACACTATAAAAACTGTCTTCTCAACTTTGTTCATATTATAAAATTAGTGACAACAGTAATGTCAATACAGCATAGTTCTTCAGTATCCTCTATGTTATGTGTAGGACATCAGCCCAAGGGTGTGGGTAAACTGAAATTAGAAATAAGTGAAATGTTTTACATCCTCAAGAAAATATGAAGAGTGTATCACTTTGTTCCTATCATGTTTTATCTCAAAGATGAGGTGATCTGCAAGCAAACCCATCAGGACAACCATAGCTACCGCCCATGAAGCACTGGTTGTCTTATTGATAGATGTCTGTAATGTGCAACCTCTCTTCTCCTGTCTCGTTCAGTGATGGGAGCCCAGGGCACTCACCTGCCTGTGTGCAAGCGTGCCGGTGCCACCTCCAGTCCAGTGTCTGGTGCTCCTTGCTGCAGTAATGTGCCTTGTGGCACCGGGAGCATGTCTTGGGGGCGAAGCAGCCGCATACTCGGCAGAGGTGAGCACCGGACTTGAGCTGGAGAAACACAGGTTCTTCGGTTTCCATGGGAGGCTCCTCACAAGGGGGATCATAAGAGTAAAAGTCGTTCTTCCGGGGAAGCTGATTCCTGAAAACTAAGGATATGGATTGAAAAAAGCACAATAAACAGTCGAAACTCCACTCATTTAAAGACATTTACTTAAAAAAGTAAAAGAGAAATAGAAGATTTTCCTCAAAGGAAGTGAATTATCTAGAATTGGGGGGGGCGGGGGAACCAAACAAATAAAAAAAAAAAGAGTAAGACATTTCTAAACTCCAGAAATTCAATTGCATGGATGGGAGTTGGCTCCAGGTGTTATGTCAAGTTAATGGAAATAACAATGAAGAAGACTGGTCATTAGCAAGATTAATAGAACCGAAGAAGCTATTGGAGCTTACTTTTCTGAAAAAGGACACTTTTACTATATTGAATATAACAATCCTCATTTAGTTTTCACCGATTATGAATAGCTGCACATTATTAGTTTTCTTCAGCTTCAACTTGAACATGCCCATGAACAAGAGACTGTTCCAAACACTGCCTTGCACTGAAAATTAAGTTTATGAGAGATAAAATACAACCTTGAGCTTATACCACTTGAGTTTAGAAACCATCTCAAGAAGAAATTTGATACACTGGACATTAATGAGTGAAGACTAGTTTGTGGGATGACACCAAGGATCTAAGACATGAAGAAAGTACAAATTCACTAAGAAAATGGAAAAAAGGAATAAAAGTCCAAAATGGATGTCAGAAGAGATTCTGAAACAAGAACTTATGTTCTTGAACATAGTGAAAGTACAGCAAATGGAAGAAATAAGATAGATGAATGGAAGATTTCAAAGAGTAGCTTGAGAAGACAGAGCGAAGACTTGTTACCAAAGACCTGGAGTTAGAAAACCAAAAGAGAAGAGCACAGTTTGCATTTCTCAAGCTCAAAGAAATGAAGAATAAAATTCAAGTCTTGAGGTAAAATACTGAAACTACTATGGAAGGAATATAGTCACGGTACCAGAAAGAATTTGTTGACGCTCACTCATTTCAAGAGGCAGCTTATAATCAAGGACCAACAGTACAAAAGGAAGAAGTCCAAGCTGTACTGAAAGCCCTGGCAAAAAACAAGGCACTAGGAATTGACAGAATATGAACTGAGATATTTAATAGTTACTGCCCTACATGCACTTGTGAATGCCAAGAAAAGCAGAAGAACTAGTCAACTGAATGGAAGAGCTCCACATCGAAAAGGTAGGTGATCCAGCAGAATGTGGAAATTATAGACTATCATTACCTTGAGGGTACTCTGGTGATGCAGTCCATAAGGGACTGTGCTACTCACTCAAAGGTCATGCCTCCTTGGCATCTCAAATCCAACAGTGACTCTTTGGGAGAAAGATGGGAAATCTCCTCCTGTGTGAGTTACAGCCTCTGAAAAATCCGCTGAAGGGTTAGCTATGAATCAGTTCTGACTCAAGGATAAGGAGACTATATTAACATTGCATGCAAATAAGATTTTGCTCAATATTGGAAAGATTGTTTTAGGAAAAGTGTTTTTTAAAAGGATCCCACTTTGTGGGTTACAACAAATTACGATTATATCACAACAGAGAAAAGCAAAACAAAATCAAGGATTTCCTTTTACTTGGATTCACAGCATCCATGGAACTAGCAGTAAAAATGAATTAAGCATTCTGTTGCAAACCAAATCCACTGTTGTTGAGTCCAGTTCAACTTATGGGAACTTTCTTCTGGCTTTTGAAGCTGTAAATCTTTACAGGACGCTGTCCATCTTTCTCCCAGAGAGTGGCAGATGAATCCAACTATCAACTCTGATTATTTGCCCAACACAATACACACTACACCCAGGGGGCTCCTTATAGGCAGCAATGGACTTCAAAATAGGGAAGATGCTACCCGATGCACCAACGTGTGGCCGACCCAAGTTATGACATTTTAAAGTGCCTCACATGCATATGAAAACTGGACAGTGAGGACTTAAGACCAAACTGTGGATGAATGGCGGTGCTGCTTAATATACTACAGACTGCAAAGAAAACAAATCTGTCTTGTACTAAGTACCAGCTCCTCAGAGGCAAGGCTGGCGAGACTCCACTTCATGTACTTCGGGCATGGCACACAAAGGAAACATGCTCGGTAGCTAAACAGAGGCAGGCCTGCCGGGCGCCGTCCTCCCCTCAGGCAGATGGACTGACAGTGGGTTCAAGCAGCAAATGTGCGGGAGGAGCAGGAGCTCATTCTCTCGTATACGGCGCCGTTACCAGGCAGAAACAACCCGATGGTACTAAAACAGCAAAGGCACAGACGCCTCTGGACGGGAAGCCAGCAGGTCCGGGAGAGGCACACGCTGTCCAGATGAGTGCTGCTGCCTCTTCAGCACTGCACCTCTCGCGCTACGTTCCAAATACGACAGAAACAAAAGAGCCCGGTCGGTGGGGCCCCGTGAGGATCCCCCGGGCCTCGCCGACCCCAGGCCGCTCACCGCGCAGGCCGGCGCAGCACGACGGGTCGCGGCAGCAGAAGAGGAAAAGCGCGCGGTGGAAGGCGTCGGCGCGACCGGGCAGCGGGGCGTACAGCTGCAGCAGGAAGGCCGGCGGGCGGCCGCAGAGAGGACAGGACAGCGCCCGGGGCCCCGGCAGGCCCGCCTCGCCCAGCCACGCCGGCCGCCCTCCCACCTTGCTGGGAAAGAGCGCGCTGCGCAGGCGCCACGCGGGAGCTTCCTCGGCAAAGCCAAGCTCCACGAGCGGTGCCGGGAGCGCAGCCATGGGGCCCGAGACGCCACACCGGCCCACGGGCTCCGATTCCAGCCCCACGCTGGCAGACACCCCCGGAAAGCGGAAACCGAGCACCAGCCGAGACCGGAAAGACTGGGGGCGACGGGAGGTGATTGGGAGAGTCCGCACGGCAACCCGCCCCTCGCGGCCCGACTTCCGGCAGCGCAACCAGTGGGGGCGGAGCGGCCAGCTGCCACCTGGATGGTTGCCGATCGCGACGCTGTCTGCTGGCCGCGAGCTCGGTTAACGTTTTCTTATCCTAGAGTCCGAGTTACTACTGTTATTTGGGTTTTTTTCCCCACTGCCTTCATGTCGCAGCCTACCCACAGCTGACGCTCCAGATTCTTAGATTGTAACAATTCATAGATTGTAAATCGCGTCGGAGGAGATTGTCCGTCCTTTTCCTGCAGAACCGCTGGTGGATTCGAAGCACTGGAGGCGGGCAACTTTTGGGTTAGCAGCGCACTCACTTTGGACTGCTTTGTTGTTGTTAGGTGCCATTGATATGATGACGACTTTAGCGACCCTGTGAACAAACCGATCTGAACAGCACTCATGCGCTGTTCTCACCATGTCAGATATGCGAAAGCCCATTGTGTCAGTCCTTGTTTGAGGGTCTTTCCTTCTTTTACTACCTTTTTCAGCGTTTCCCAAAGACTTCTTCAGTATCTTCCAAAATACTTTTTCCAGTTTTTCCCTAAGACTGGTCCCTCCTGACAACATATCCAAAGAAAGTTTGATGGAAGTTTCAATACCCTTTAAGGAGCATTCTGGCTGTAGTTCCTCAAACACAGACTAGTTTGTTCTTTTGACAGTCCATGGGACTTTTCTCCAGCACCAGAGTTAAAAGGCATCAGTCCTTTTTCTGTCATCTCAAAAGCTTTGGGTGTGTTGTCAAGAATGAATGGTCGTAGGAAAAGGAGGACATGCTGGGAAAGGTGAAGGGTCAACAAGAGAAAGGAAGCCCTTTAAGGAGAAAGATGGAGGAAGTAACTGTAACAATGTCACAGAACATGTGACAGATGGTGAGGGTCTGTAATAATAGTATACCAAGCAAACAGTGCAAAAACGATGGCGATGTCTTTTTTTACTTTTATGGTGAGAAAAATTTGTATTTAGCCAGCCGGACCAGTTTAGATGGTCCCAATTTTGTAGGCAATATCCAAAGCATCATAATCAGGAGCAAGTCGAACATAGGCCTTCTTCTCCCCATCAGGTCTAATCAAGGTGTTGACCTTGGCCACTTCAACATCATAGAGCTTCTTTACAGCTTGTTTGACCTGGTGCTTGTTGCCTTGACATCCACAATGGACACAGTGTGTTGTTATCTTCTTTCTTCTTCATGGCTGACTCAGTGGGCAAGGAAAACTTGATGATAGCATAGTGGTCAAGCTTGTTACTCCTGGGGGCACTTTTCTGGGGATAGTTGGGCTTCCTTCTGAGTATCAGCGTTTTAGGCTGCCGCAAGGTGGGGGACATGGGAATTTTTGTGTGTGTGCCTGTGGATGCCCTTCTGAATGTCTTCTTGGCCTTTAATGCCTTTGCTTTCAACTTTAGTTTTGGGAGGGGGAGGGGCTTGCTTCTTCGATTTTGGCACCATCTTTGTAGAAAAAGCACACCCTGTCTTGATTTCTTAACTGCTGCTAACATAAGTTTTGATTGTGGATCCAAGTAAAATAAAGTCCTAACAACTTAATTTTTTTCTCCTCCAGCTCTTATCATGTTGCCTTTTGGTCGAGTGGTGAAGATTTTTGTTTTATTGGTGTTGAAATAAAATCCATATTGAAGGCTGTTGTCTTTGCTCTTCTGCAGTGAGCGTTTCAAGCCCTCACTTTTAGCAAAGAAATGAAACATAAGGTAGGTATGATCTATATTCTTTTCTATATAGTCCAACTCCTCAAATGATTTGCTCAACATATAGACTGAATAGATATGAATGAATACTGCAACCTGGACACACATCTTTTCTGACTAAGCCATACAATGTTTGTTTGCTGTGAAGGACCTCTCCAGAGTATTAAGCAGTAATGATGTAATTTGAAGACCAAGATGCATCTAATTCAGACCATGGTCTTTTCAATCACTTATTATGCATCTGGTCTTTGCTTATTAGTGTTCAAGGCCTTAAACCTGTTCCTGAGATGTTCTGAAGTTCAGGTGGTATAGACTCAAGGTCATATTTTGGTTCCCGTGGATTTGGTTTAATTTTCCTCAGCTTCAGCTTGAACTTGCATATGAGTAGTTGGTGGTCCGTTCCACAATCAGCTCCTGGCCTCATTTTCACAGCTGATATTGAGCTTCTCTAGCGGTTCTTTACGCAGATGTAATCGATCTGATTCCTATGCATACCATCAGGTGAAATCCATGTGTATAACCTGCGTTTATGTCTCTTCAAAAAAGTGTTTGCAAAGAATAAGTCATTGGGCAAAATTCAGTCATTCTCTCACCAGCTCCATTTCTGTCACTGAGTCCATGTTTTCCAGTTGACATATTTCAGCTAACAGATGCTGCCCAGGATGTGCTCACCAAGTTGTGCCAAGAAATCTGGAGAACAACTACTTAGCCAACTGACTGGAAGCGATCTATATTTGTGCCCATCCCAAAGAAGGGTGACCCAACAGAGTGAGGAAACTACAGAACAATATC
>NW_006400159.1:1253075-1262806 GCF_000299155.1 Elephantulus edwardii
GATGGGGAAGTCTGCTGTTAGGGACCTCTTCAAAGTACTCAAGAGCAATGGTATCTCTCTGGAGACTAAGGTGCATCTGATACAGGCCATGGTCTTTGCTATCATTTGTTATACATCAGAGAGTTAGACAGTGACTAAGGAGGAAAAAAGGAGAATTGATGCCTTTGAGCTGTGGTGCTGGAGAAGCATACTGAGGGTACCATGGACTGCTAGGAAAACAAAGAGATTCATCCTGTAAAGGGTTAAACTGGGTGGCTCCCTGGAGGCAAGGATTCTGAGTCTCTGTCTAACATACTTTGTACATGTAAGGAGGAACTGGTCCTTGGAGAGGGACATCATGCTTGGGAGGGTGGAGGGACAGCGCAGGAGGGGCTCTCTATGAGGTGGATTGATTCAGTGACTGGGGTAATTGGGATGGGTGTGTCAGAGGCAGTGCGATTGGTACAGGACAGAGCAGAGTTTAGGGCTGTTGTACATAGGGTCGCTATGAGTTGCAAGCGACTTGACAGCACATAACAGCAACGTTTTATGCATCTGACAGCTGGGCAGATGAGATAAGAATTGATGTCTTTTCAAAACAACTATGAGAAATTATCTCACCCCAATAAGAATAGCAAAATTTAACAGAACAGCAGGCAACAAATGCTGGCGAGGTTGTGGAGAAACTGCGACCTTCATTGGTAGAAGTGTAAAATGGTGCAACCATTGTGGAAGGTGGTTTGGCGCTTTCTCAAAAAGTTGGAAATAGAAATACCACTTGACCTAGCAATTCCACTACTGGGAATATACCCCAAAGAAACCATAACCGCCACTCAAGCAGATATATCCACACCCATGCTTATCGCTGCTTTGTTCACAAGAGCAAAGAGCTGGAAACAACCTAAGTGCCCATCCCAAAACAAATGGGTATAGAAGCTGTGGTATATTCACACAATAGAATACTATGCTGCATTGAAAACAAGAAACTCATGAAATATTCAAAATGGGTGACCCTGGAGGATATTATGCTGAGTGAAATATCTCTGTCACAAAAGGAAAAATACTGCATAGAGCCACTGTTGTAAAACAGGACTGACATTGTGTTTGGGGGCAGATTGAGAAAGATGTGTTAAATTATGTACTGCATTGAAACAGATGAGGGAGAGAACTGTTTAAAAGGGATATATGATTTGGTATTCTTTCATTGTTATACAATCCCTCCCACCAAGTCCACTCCACTTTGCAGCCTTCATTCTGGACTCCTGTCATGACAGTAATACCTGATCATATATCCCTTTTAAACAGTTTTCTCCCTCATAATTTAAAAAAGTGCAACAATGAATGAATGGAAATCCAAAGTCTCTAAATTTTCATTAACATTAATAATAATAAAAAAGATAGTCATCCTAAAAAAAAAGAATGGATGTCTTTGATTTATGGTTTTGTACAAGAGCACTGAATATCCCATGAACTTCCGAAAGAATAAACAGATATATGTCTTGGAAAAAGTGCACCCAGAGTTCTCCTTGGAGGCAAGGATGGTGAATGAAACTATTTCTCACATAGTTTGGTTAAGTTGCTTGTTGTTGTTGTTGTTAGGTGCCTTTGGGTCCAATATGACTCATAGTGACCCTGTGAATAACAGACCTTACCCTTGTCTTCTCCTTGGAAAGAGATAGGTGGAGGGTCAGCAAAAGATAGGAAGACCCTCAACCAGGTGGATTGACAAGGTGTCTACAGTAATGGGCTCAAGTGTGTCAGAGATGATGGGGATGGCACAGGATAGGACGTTTCCAATCTGTTGTTCATAGGGTCACTATGAATCATACTCAATTTGATGGCTCCTAGTAACAGTGTTCCTTTGTTCTGTTCTGACAGCAGCTTCTTAGTCTACCTATAGATTTTGCATGAGCACAATTAAATTTTCAAAGTAGCCTATTATTTATTATAGTGCACATAGTAAAACACCTTTATATAATAAATAAAATACAGATAAACATCTTCTTGGCATTCTCTGCTTTCAGCCAAGCTCTATCTCATATATCCCTATAGCCATGGCCTATTGTGAATCTAGCTTGAACTTCTAGCAGTTCTCTGTCTGTGCACTGTTCTAGCTGGTTTTTAATAATTTTTAGCAAGATTTTATTTGCATATTAACACTTTGCTGCAAATGATGGTAATACATAAAAAATGTGTTTCTAAGCACGGTCATCAATTTAAAAGTGTGCAGCAACGTGTTAATAATATTATTCAATAATTTACCATTATGTTGGATTATCTTTTGTGGGAATGAGAAAAAAACTGAATTTCATCCAGTTGTCCAGGAAGCTACCTCCCAAATTTCTTTGTATGAACTTGTGAGCATGTCCAGGAGTGCATCTGTTTGTTGAAACATGTCAGTTGTTACTCCATCTATTCCTGGTACTTTATGTTTACCAACATCTTCAGTGCAGATTGAATGTCTTCCTCCATTACCATTGGTTCTTGATCATAGCCTGCTTCTTGAAATGGTTTAACTTTGCTTTTTAGCAAAGTTGTGAGATGATACAACTTAATTGTGATCTCATAACTTTGCTTTTTAGCTCTATGTTGTTGTTAAGTGCTAGTGAGTCAAGATGACTATAGCGACCTTTGGACAAGAGCTCTCTTTCCTATCCTTTTCCATCCTTTTTATCCTCAACACATTTGAGTCCATTGCTGCAGACACTGTATTAATCCACCTCATTAAGGGTCTTCCTCTCCTTCACTGACCTGCTACCTTTCTATGCATGATGTCCCTTTCCAAGGAATATCCACTCTTTGTGTTTTTTTAAAGATTTAAATAGGCTATATTGTTACAAGTTGGGGCCCCCAAGCAAAGCCTTCTATCTGTGGTCCCAGGATGTCACCATGGAGACATCAAGAGGTAATGATTGCAGGAGAGGTAATTGAAGGTCATGATTTGGGGCTGTCTAGCCAGGAATGCAGAAACATGATTAGATGGTCCATGGGTGCTCGGGACACAGGGTGGGGAGGATGGTCCCCTTCATTCCCACTTCTTGTAGCTCTCCATGTGTGACAGGACCCAGGCCAGTGGCACAAGGAAACAGATGAAGCAGTCAGTGAGCCCGATGATGGAGTCCACGACCCTGACCTTTCCCTGCACTGGCTTCAAGTGGACCTGGGCGCATGGCACCAGGAACCGCTGGGCCAGGCCCAACAGGCCCCTCAGCAGCCACGGACTCAGTGCAGACTTAATGGCCTGGTGCAGACTGCAGCCCCAGGCCAAGGTCAGGATGTCAAAATGGCTGCACCTGGAATAGCCACTCTTAACAATTATGTCCAAAACACATGTTGGACAGAGCTTCTTTTGTTGAGACAAAGCTTCACCATCTTTGCTTCTGAGGAACATTATGATTGCGCTTTCTTCAAGACATATCCGTTTATTCTTTTGAGAGCCCATGGAAGCTCTGGTGGCCTAGTAGTAAGGATCTACACTGCAATCCCGAAGGCATATGGTTCAAATCCACCAGCTGTTCTGTGGGAGAAAGGTGGTAAATCTACTGTGCAATTACTGCCTGTGAAAATCCACTGCAGGCTCAACTATGGGTCATTTCAACTCAATGGAACACAAGAACAGCAACAACTTGGAATACTCAGTACTCTTCTCAAACAGCACAACTAAAATACATCAATTCTTCTCCTATTTCCCTTTTCACAGTAGATGACTGGAAAGATAGTATTTTGAATCAGGCACACCTTGGTCTTTAAACTGATATCATTGCTCTTCAGGACTTTGGAGACTTTCCTGATGGCAGACTTCTCCACTGCTATACGTTTCCCAGCTTCCTGCCTGCTGGTGCCAACAGTGTTTGTTCCCTAGGAGTAATAAAGTAAATCTCTGAAAATGAACTACAGCAGGAATGAGTTTGCAGCTAAAGAAAGTAGTAGTATGGGGAGCTCTGGTGGCCTAGTGGCAAGAAGCTGCAACTACAATCCCAGAGGTGCACGGTTCGAATCCACCAGATGCTCTGCCGGGGAAGGAGGGGCAATCTCCTCCTGTACCTGTCAGATCTGATTTGACGGTACACGCACACAAAAATAATAATTAAAAAAAAAAACTCACCAAAAAAAAAAAAGAAAGTAGTAGTAGTATTCTTATTGCCACAAAACAGGATACATGCTCTCATGTGAACTAAATGTTTTGTCTGTATATTCAACTATCACTTAAACAATACGGATTTTTCAAGGGAGCTCTGGTGGCTGAGTAGCAAGAAGCTGTGCTGCAATCCCAAAGGCTCATGGTTTGAATCCACCAGATGCTCTGCTGAAGAAGGAGGGGCAAGGGGCAATCTTCTGAGCAAGTCAGATGACAGCACACAACACCAATAACAACAAACAACAAAACAAAACAGAAAGAGTACCAGTTTTTCTAAGTCACATGAAGACACAAACAGAAACCCCAAGCACATTTGACAATCGGTTTTTACTGTTGCTTCCTTGCCCTCTAGCAAACTTTTTGCTAAGAGTCAAGGTATTCTTCCTCTAAAGATGAAGCGGTTTTGCTATGTTTGACTATATTGCTGCTGTAGGCTGTGCTTCCAGCTGTAACAAAGCTGTCTGACCTATTAGTTGAGGTACCTCCTTTTTGGGACCCTCATGGACTCTTTAGTAGAATGGATGTGCCAGATTGTAATAGCAATGTAGAGAACATGTAGAGAACAAGCTTGTGCTAAACTGAATATTAGTCTTGTGGCTGTTAGCTCACTTCCTTTAGCTAAGTCTCCACTATGTGATACTTGTTAAGGAAGCCTTAAAAGTCCAAAGCCCTAGCAGCCAGCCACCTTGCAATCTTGGTTCACCAGAAGAATGAAAACCCTTGCCTTCCTTTAAAAGCGACCACTAGTGGCTTCATGGATGGGGAGTTGCATTGCCAACACAATGCAGATGCTTTGAATCCAGCAGCTTTTCTGTGAGAGAGAGTTGAGCAATCTCCTCCATATGATTTACAGTCTCTGAAACATACTCGAGTCTCAGCTATGAGTTGGGTCCTACTTCATGGCAAACAATAGATCACTCTAAGAGGTGTAGAAACTCAAGTCTAGCCCTTCTACTTTCCAGGGAGTTGTTGCTATCCTTATGGGGCATTGAGTTGACTACAACTCATAGCAACTCCATCCCTGAACCTTGCTCTATCCTGGACCATCCTCATGATCATGGCCATGCTTGAGTGCATTGTTATAGTCAGTCACTGTGTCAGTCTATTTCTTAGCAGGTGTAAAAATAGCAACGTCAGTATGGGGAGAGTGAGTCAAACTTCTCTACCATCAACAGCATCCATAGGATAAAACTGATTCCTGTAATGTCAGACATATGTAGATCCTCATACACCTGCACCTATTTCTACTAATCACTGTGTCTAATATTCATTGCAATGAACACATAGACTTTATAGAATCTTTTTCTTCACAGTTGAGGGGCTTATTAGAGAAAAATTTGGAGGGGCGATGAGAAAAAGGCAAAGGATGTCATACAATGAAAGTTCAGATTCAGTAAATTGCAATGCCAAGCCAGGTTCATGGTGACCCTATGAACAAAAGGCCTGAAGCCTTTCTATAATCATTGCCATTTATCAAAGTTCACATAGTTTCCAGAGGCATATTAAGGAAGTGGCTGTCAATCCTGCTCCAACAACAGCAAGACACAATCCCTCAATTAGTTCAGACAGCTTCTCAGTCAAAAGCAAGTTAGCTTTCACACAGGAATACCTGGCCCCAAAACACATGCATTGCTTTCTTTGCTTCTCCTTTGATGATGTCAAGAGTCCCTTCTCAAGGACTCTGGCCCTGGCTCCATCTGGCTTTGTCAGACTACACCTTTCTACATCCTTGCTATATTGTCTTGTTAGCTCTCTCACTTAAGTTGGCCTTGCAATTGTTGATGATGTAAGACGCTGATCAACTGTGAATCAGGTGTCTGCAGTTGAGTCAGCTGAAAACCACACCCCCTGGGGAGTTATAGGTGACAAGGGAAGCCTCAAAGATTGATTTTACTTTCACATTCTCACCAGGACATATGGTCAGGTCCAAGATAATGGATAGAAAAGTAAAAAAATTCTACCATCACAGAGGATCGTCCTGATTTTCACTGACCTTCTACCTTTTCAGCATAATGCCCTTTTCCAGGGACTGGCCTTTGGCATATGCCCAAAGTATATGTGACAAGTTTCCACCCGTCAAGTGTCTAAGGCGAATTTTTTCCAAAGCATATTTGTTTGTTCTCTTGGCTGTCCATGGTATACTTAATACTTTTCATCAACACTACAATTAAAAGGCACCAATTCTTTTTCTGTCTTCCTTATTCATTGTCCAACAATCGAAGATATCTTAAGCAATTGAAAAGATCATGGCTTGGATCAGGTCACCTGAGTCTTTAAACTGATATCTTTGCTCGTCAACACTATGGAGAGGTCCTTGACAGCAGATTTTCTCAACGCAGCACAATAGTATGATTTCTTGACCCTTTCTTGAATGTTGATTGTGGATCTAAGTAAAATTGAAATTGTTGACAACTTCAATCTTTTCTTCGTCTGTCATAATGTTTCCTACTGGTCTAGTGGTGAGGAATTTTGTTTTCTTGATACTGAGATATGTTCTATATTAAAGGATCTTTGCTCTTTTGCAGTAAAATCTTCTTCACCTAACATAGAAATTCAATATGACCCCGTTATTCCACTGCTTTGAATATAGCCTGACCACTGAGAAAAATGGGAATCACATACTATGTAATTGTGTTTGTGCAATACCTATACCTACACCAAAAGGCTGTTTTGCAAACAGAGCAAGGGATCATGACCTGGTTTAAAATTAGAAAAAGTGTGTGTGTTTTGCTTGTATCCTCTCTCCATACCTATTTAATATGTATGCTGAGCAGATTATTTGAGAAGCTGGACCACATAAAGAAGAATGTGGCATCAGCACCTGCATTAATCAGATGATAGAATCTTGCTAGGTGAAAGTGAGGACCACTTGAAGCATTTGCTGCAGAACATCAAAGACTACAGCCTTCAATATGGGTTGTATATTTAAAAAGAACTTGAATCTAAAAATAGAAATTAATGTTTGTCCCAGTTAAATGAATTAGAAAACTAATGCA
Organism: Elephantulus edwardii; assembly: GCF_000299155.1. Classification (NCBI taxonomy): domain Eukaryota; kingdom Metazoa; phylum Chordata; class Mammalia; order Macroscelidea; family Macroscelididae; genus Elephantulus; species Elephantulus edwardii. Next base: position 1,260,189 of record NW_006400159.1, read on the forward strand.
ACATTTTAAATTTTAGTTTTGAGTTGTTATGACTGTCCAGTGGGTTTTCATTGGCAGTCAATTGCATGAGAGGAGATTGCCCATCTTTATTCCACAGAGCAGCTGGTGGGTGGATTTGATCTGTTTATCTTCATGTGAAATTGGGAATGGGATCCTCCAGGAATGTATTTTGTCTCCATACCTTTTCAATCTGTATGCAGAACAGATCATCCTGGACACTGGCTGTACAAGGAGGAATGTGTCATCAACAACCTGTGTTATGCAGATGTCACAACCCTGCTTGATGAAACTTAGGAAGACTTGATGCACTTACTGCAAAAAGAGAAGGACTGCAGGCTTCAGTATGGATTGAAGCTCAATATCAAGAAAACAACGATTCTCACCACTGGGTCAATTGGCAGCATCAGTATGGATGGTGAAGTGAATGAGATAGTTAACAGTTTTAGTTTGCTTGGCTCCACAGTCAGCACTCTTGGTACCAGCAGCCAGGAAATCAAGAGACGAATGGCATTGAGAAAGTCAGCTGTCAGGGACCTCTCCCGATCACTGAAGAACAATGGCGTCAGGCTGGAGAGTAAGGTATGCCTGATCCGGGCCATAGTCTTCCCAATTGTGTGCTGTGCATCGGAGAGCCGGAAAGTGACTAGGGATGATAGAAAGATAATTGATGCCTTTGAGCTGTGGAGCTGGAGAAGGGTATTGAATATACCATTAACTGCCAGGAAAACATACCAGTTCGTCCTGGAGAAGGTGAAGCCAGGCTGCTCCTTGGAGTCAAGGATTCCGAAGCTTCGTTTAACATACTTTAGGCATGTTGCAAGGAGGAAGTGGTCCTTGGAGAGGGACATCATGTTTGGGACAGTGGGGGGAAAGCATAGGAGAGGAAGACCCTGGATGAGATGGATCGATTTAGTGATTGGAGTAGCTGGAGTAGGTTTGTCGGAGACAATGAGGTTGGCACAGAATAGAGCAGGGTTTAACAACAACCTTCATGTTGGCAATAGAAGCCATTATCACTAAGCTACCATAGTGATTTAAGTAGTTTTCATAGTAATATTAGAGTGCATCTTGAAATGAGGATGAGTATAAATGTAGGATATTTACAAGGCGATGTAGTGCCCATTCTGGGTTCTCCAGATACAGGAGACCAAAAGTCTTGGCATTTGTGAGAATTAAATGTGGTACTTGAAATAATGTATGTACATTATTGTATGTGGATGGATGGATGGATGGATGGTCTTTGTCTTCTCCTCTGTGTCTCTACTTTTCCAAACATGGTGTCCCTCTCCAAGGACCAGTTCTTCCTTGCAATGTGCATGCTGAAAGTATGTCAGAGCATTTCAGAATCCCTGCCTCCAAGGGGCAGCCTAGCTTCACCTTTTCTAGGATAAATCTGTCTGTTTTTCCAGCAGTTTGTGGTCTATTTGACACTCTTCTCCAGCACTGTAGCTCAAAGGTATCCATTCTCTATCTTCCCTAGTCACTGTCCAGCTCTCTGATGAATAGCATGCAATTGCAAAGAGTATAGGCCAGATGAGGTGCACCATAGTCAAGAGTATGGAGCTGGGTGGCCGGCTGGCTGATCTTAGACTGGATCCCACAGCCCTGTGATGGTCCTGGCATGCCCTTGGAGTAGATTCTCCTAGTCCCTGAACAGCCTTGTGATGGCCTGTATTCTCCCACTGCAATACCTTTTACCGAAGGAAGAGAGTGTAAATCTGCCCTTCCTCAGTGAGTAGGTTTCTGACACCGAGTTGTAGATGAAAGGGTGCCCCATGTCCTCCATCTCTTTGTCTTCTCCCCTTGTCCTCTTTTACACCAAATACCAGCCTTGCTTCTGAGGTCCCATGCCACCCTATTTTGAACTTTTATCTCAGGATTGGAAGACATCATCCCATGCCACCACCAGACTTAGATGAGGATGACAGCCTTGAAGTAGTCCTGGGCTCTTGGATTCTATCTCACCCAGGGCACTCCCCCTCTCTGTCTCTGCTGGTCTTCTGTGCCAGATGGGCAATATGGCTTCCGATCTTGTGGGAGACACGACCCCAGCCTCAGAAAAGATTGAGATTGGCAAGCATGTGGATGAGTTTGAGGAGGTGATGGGTATCCAGGTTCTGTCCTCCTCATATCTGCTGATCTCTTTTTCTTTGTCTCCCTGTCTTCCTCCATGGTATGTGTTGGTTATTAGTAACCGTTTTCTGGGTCCTATGTGCAGCTGCAGCAGCAGCCAGTGTGTTAAGTTGCAGCTGCCACAGGTTCATCGGAGTCAGAGCCTACCTGTCATTGTTCATCAGACACAGTGTACTGGTTGCTGGCAAAGGGAGGTTGGTGACTGGCTGGTATGGAGAACAGTCACAACATACACACATGGAGACACATGACCACCATCACCACTAGCATATTTAGCTGCAGCATGACTCTTCCTTCTGATCATAGGGAGAACCACCATTAGATCTTCCTTCTGATCATAGGGAGAACCACCGTTAGAGAAGTTATAAGTGGGTGATTGGCTCAGTTCTCAAGAAGGATCAATACTAACTTTATCACTACGATGGACATCATTTCATCCTGGTGATGTCCAGAAACCAACTGCATGGTGAAAATTTTCAAGGGTT
>NW_006400159.1:1263192-1270939 GCF_000299155.1 Elephantulus edwardii
TTATGCAGGCTCTGGCTCTGGCTCCTCTTTGTTCATCCCCAACAGTGGTAGGACATCACTTGCCCAGGACAGGGCTTACTGTAGCTGTCATTTGGACGCATCCAACTCCTATAGGTAGGTAGGCATGTCACCACGCCAACACCGTGGCTGTGCACCATCTTCTCAAAGGACACCAGCCATTCCATTCCCCAGACCAGTCATACTTTCTTGCTTTTTCAGCCAGGAGCTGACAGCCACATGTAATCTCTGGAGAGGGAACAGACAGTTTCTGGCTCTTTACAACCGGCGCTATGATCATCATTGTGTTGACCACTCTGAGTTGGTGTTATTGGTGTTATGGGATAGTGAATGTAGTGGTTGCCTCGCAGGGGACCTTCAGTATCTTTTCCTTTGTGACTGGGGAAGCACTGGCTTCCACAATAAGGGCCAACTTTAGTACTTGGCCACATTTGTCCCTACTCCACCGCCTGCCCAAGCATTCCTGGTCTCCATTCCTTGGGTCACTTTTGAGTCTAACTTCTGTCCCTACCAGGCTTAGTGCCTCCACTTCCTACCATCCTGTGAGAAGCACAGTACAGTAGTCACCTTTGGGGCCTGTGATGGTGGGGAGTCCTTGAGTGCGACCGCACTCCTGCCCTCACCACCCTCTAAGGCTGTGTCCAAGGAGGACCTGGGCACACCATCTTGACCTCCACCCCTGGAAAGCCATAGCATGGAGCAGGGTGTCTGGCCTATATTTAGCCATGGCCCAGAACCCTGTGAAAGCCCTGGCATCGCCATGCAGGAGTGTCACGTCCTCATAGGAATCATCGTCTGCATGCCCTGAGAAGCCCCCATGACAGCTTTTATTCTCATATCGAGATAGTATTCAAGAATGGTGTAGAAAGTTGCCCTTCCTGAGCAAGCAGGACAGGAGGACTTGGACTCAGAGCTGTAGCCTTATCTCCTTTTCTTTGCTCTTCCTCTTCAGCCCATTTGGCACCCCTTACCAGTACAGATTTTGAGGCCCCACGCCACTCTCTATTATGGACATGGAAGACATTGGCCCTGTGACACCACAAGATTCTGACGAGGATGACGATCGAGTCTTAGTCTTGGGCTTTCAGACCGTACCTGTGCAAGGCCTCCCAGACCATGCCGATCTTCTGGGCAAGACAGGTGATATGGCTTTTGATCTGTTGGGAGGTAGGACCCCCAATCTCTGAAAATATGGAGGCTGTCAAGCAGGGTTCAGGTGAACATGTGGAAATATTCTCTGCTGAGCTTGTGGCCAAGAAGAACCTTGCCAACCCTAGTGGGACCACACCCCTAAACAGCCACAGTGTGGATTTGGGTGGCTGACTGACTTTCAGCTGGAGCCCACAACCTTTTAACGGTCCTGTTATGCCCCTGTAGGAGTTGACAGCTGTTGGCCCTGAAGAGCTTCATTGAAGCCTCTGTTCTCCCACTGAGACACTTTCTGTTGAAGGAATAGTGCACAAAGCTGCCCTTCCTGAGTGAGTAGTTTTCCAACACAGAGCTGCACATGAAAGGCAGCCCCATGTCACCCTTTCTCTTGTTCACTTCCTCCTTTTCCCCTTTGGCAACAACTCCTATCCTTGTTTCCTAAGCGCCATGCCACCATATTTGCGCCTGTCTGTCTCTTGCATGGAAAACATTAGTTGTATGCTGTTACACACACGCAAGGATGACGGCCTTGACCTAGGCCCGGGCCCTTGGCTCCTGCCTGACTCAGGCCCTTCTGATTCTGTTGGTTTTCTGGGCCAGACGGATGATATGGCTTCAGATCGCGTGGTAGACAGGAACCGAAACTCCGAAAAAATGGAGGTAGGTGCGTGTGTGGATGAGGTTGATGAGGTGATGGGCATCTAGGTTCTGCCCTCCTCCTATTTGCTGATGTCTTTTTCTTTGTCTCCCTCTCTCTTTTCCCCAGTGCTCTCCTGCCCTTATGAGACTGAGCAGGAGGGTTATGTGGTGTTTATTAATAACCGTTTCTCGTGTCCTGTTACCAGCTAGTCTGGACATATGAAGAACCATCATTGGAGAAGTTACAAGATTATGATTGACCCAGTTTTCAAGGACAATTGTAAAGGGCATCAACATGAGGGGCATCATTTCAGCCTGGGGATGTTCATCAAGTGCACAGTGGAAATTGTTAAGTATCCCAGGAGGTTGGAATCTGGACCAAAAACGAGGAGCTGGAGCCGTCAGTGTTGAAATTCATGATCTATGAGTTCTATGTGGCCTCTGAACCAGGTGGTATTGGCCAATCTGAATGATGAAAACTTTGCTGTGAGACATGTCCAGGAATGTAAATTCTCCACAGTACCTAGACCGAGAAACACTTTGGTATCTACAAGGTGGTCTTTTCCATGTTGCAAGTATCCTGAGAGGCTTCACCTGCACAGCACTTTGGTCAGGGGTAGTATCCTTTGTGGCGGTGGACATCAATGCATGACTTGCATGCAGTCTTATCTGTGAAGTGTTGCTCATGGGAGAGCTTGAAATTGTTGGAAGCTCTGAAATGCTGTAAGAAGGGCAGACTTTAAGCAGGCTCTGGCTTCAGCTCCTTTTTGTTCATGTCCGCAGTGGACGGACACCATTTGCCAAGGCCAGGGGTTATTCCAGCTTTGGTCTGAAAGGTACCCAACTCTTATCAGTTCGTCACCTCTCTGGCAGCGTTCATGGGGACCATTTACTCGAAGGACTGAAGTTATTCTATTTGACATTCCACGTTCTCCTACCTCTTCATCCAGCACACTACAGTCACATTCCGTTTATGGAGGTAGGACAGACTGTTTTTTTCTGCGTACAAACGGTGCTATGAGCACTATTATGTTTGCTACTGTGAGCTGCTCAATGTGGTATTCTCAGTAGTGTCAGCCTTCTAGGGCACTTCCAACCTCCTATTTTGTGTGGTCATTGGCAGTGGGGGGCAGCAGTGGCCTCCCCAGTAAGGGCCAGCTTCAGGACTTAGCAACATCTCTTTGACCCCACTACACCACCTGCACAAGCAGTTCGGGCCTCCACTCCTGGGGTTACCTTCACGGCGGACTTCTCTCCCTATCATGCACATCACCTCACTCACTGCCATCCCTTGAGGAGTCTCCCACAGCAGTCACCTTTTGGGCCTGTGATGGTGGGGAGTTCTGGAGTGAGCACCGCCCCACCCCCCTTTGCCATTACTGCTAAGGCTGTGGCTAAGGGGAAAGCCAGGTATTCCATATTCACACCCATCCCTGCAAAGCTGTGTGCCTGGCTGATATTTGGCTGCAGCCTATAACTGTGAAGGCACTGGCATACCCACGCAGGAGTGGCACGCTCTCATAGGAGTCGTTGCCTGTGCTCCGTGAGAAGCTCCGTGACAGCCTGTACTGTCCCATTGAGATACTGCTCAGGGAACGGCACCCAGAGCTGCCCTTCTTGAGGGCATGGAGCTGGACTCTGACACTGAGCTGCACTTCATGGTAGGTACAGATCTTTTTCTTTGGCCTCCCTCCTATATCCATTTTGCACCCACTACCAGCACGGATCCCGAGGCCCCACGCCATCCTCATCGTGACTTTCCAATACGGGCTTGGGAGACAACAGCTTCATGCCACCACCATGGTCCAATGAGGATGTTGGCTGGGTCATACATAGTCTTGAGCCCTCAGACTGTACCTGAGGAAGGCCCCCCGGATCCTCCCGGTGTTCTGTTCCAGAGAGGTGATATGGTTTGGAATACAGTGGGAGAGAACTTCTGAAATGAAGAAGGTAGCTAAGCAGTATTCAGGAGAGCACATTGGAATAGCTCATGAGATGCCTTTGGCCCCTATTACCAGGGCCAAGTGCCCCAAGTCAATGGTGTCGGCCCCAGCGGTGGCCTTCTGTGTCTTTCCAGATTTTCCTGTTGTGCCCATTATCTAGATTCCCACCATTGTTTGCACACTTGACCCACGACACCCTGACTTCTTCAAGGCCATCACTCTGCCGTCATCCATTCACCCATCGTAGTACCCTCCAACTTCTACTAGTATTACCTCCCTGCATGCCACAGTACCCATCATGACTTCAGTGTCCTTATTCCCACCAGGCTTGTTTACTATGTTTCAGGTAGATGTGAGGCACGTGCGGTGGGAGTGGTGCCACATGCTCGTGTCCTTATAGATGCAGACAAAGAGGGTCAACCATCTGATGACTGGTCAGTGTGCCTGTTTTTGTCCTTTGCCATTTTGGCCACCCTGTTGTTAACCCACCTGCCATTCTACCCTTTACAGTCAACACTGTGTGTGCAGGACACAGGCAGCCCTAGCCACCCTTGCCCATGTTTTATCCGTCCTGGCCACCATCTGCCTTCATGCCCCAGCTGTCAGACCCTCAGAAGTCCCGTGTGGATGGTGTCCTGCTGGAGGTGGCAAAGTACTTCAACCATGAGATGTTTGCAGTTCTTATTAGTAAGCATGAATAATGAGACAATCGTAAGAATGAAGTACAAAAAAGGTAATGTAGGAGCTTCACAGAAACCAACTGTAGCACTGGTTTTAGCTTCCCTATATCTTCTGTGAAAGCCTCCTTGACTCTGGAGCCAGGAGCCAGAGGAGACAATGGAAGAATCCTATAAAGACTGAAGGGTTGCTTTACTGTTTGAAGGTGAATTTCAGTTTGGCCCATGTCTTCCTCATATAATGAAATGGAATTACTTTTGTTGCAGACATCTAGTGCGAAATGTCTTTTCACATTTCTCCCGCTTTTTTAAGACTATGTTACATACTTTCATGAATGTAAGTGTTGTCACCATTGGGCCCGGAGAAGATAGTCCCACGACAGCCTGGAGACACCCACTGACATGCTGCTGAAGGAATGGGCCTCCAAGCTGCCTTTCTTGTGTGAGCAGGACTCTTGACACTGAACTGCTTATGGAAGTCAGCCCCATCATCTTTTCGCTCTCCTCCCTGTTCTTCACCCATCCCCTCACCTCCTTTGGTACCACCTTCCATCCTGGCTTCTGAGCCCCCACTCTGCTCTCTTCATGACTGGAAGACATTAACCCAAGTTGATACTCAAGTCAGGTGAGTATGATGCCCTGTCTTAGGGCTTGGGCTCTGAATCCCATCTGACCCAGGCTCCTCTGGCCATGCTGGTGGTCTGTCCCAGGGAGGGAATATGTGTTCAGATGTTGTGGGAGGCGGGATCATAAATGCCTACTGCCCCAAGCCCTTAGTAGTGGCCCTGTGGGTGAATTCCCCTGTATTGCCAGAGACTCTGACATTGCCCCCACCTGCAGCATTCCCCCACTTCCACCCCTGATTTGATTACCCATGTTGCATTCTTTTGTCCCCTTTCCACCATGCCTACTAGCATCGCACCAGCCTGGTACATGCCCCCCCCCTTCCTGCCATCAGTGTGACTTCTTGGCAGTCCCCTAACCCCAATCATGCCCCCACTGTTCCTCTTATCATCAGTCCAGTTCCCCATGATGCAGGTAGGCATGACCCATAGGTTTGGTGGCATGGAGAATGGTCATCCCACCACCATCTCTAGCAGCCACTAGGGTGGTATGGTTCTTCAGAACAGAGTAAGAACCACCATTAGGGAAGTTGCAAGTTGATGATTGAATTGGCTCTCAAGAATAACCATCTGAAACTGTAGGGTTACGCTGGACATGATTTCAGCCTGGCCATGTCCATCAACTGCTGAGTGGACATTATTGAGAATCCCAGGGTGTTTGGAATCTGTACTAAATGTGAAGTGTTGCATCTTTTGGTGGCCACATTCATTATCTGATTTCTCCCTGGGCCTGGTGCTTCTAAAGCAGGTGACATTGGCAAGGTGAATCATAATAACCGTGGAAACCTTCTGTAGGACATGTGTAGGAAGTATGGGTAAGTGGATATCCTGTACAACCCCAAGTCCGATAAGAAGGTAGACATTGCCAAGGTGGCTTTTGTCATGTTCACGGTGGCCCTGTAGGATGCCCAGCATTAGTTAGTCCACTTTGCTTCTGGCAAATAACATCCCTGTGTAGCTGGACTAGGGGGAAACTCACACACAGTTTTATGAGGCGGTGCTCACGGGCTCAGACACACACCATATCCTGTCTCTTATCGTGGTGCATATGTTACAGGTGTCTTATAGCCTAACACTTATAAGGACCATTGTGACTTTATGCCATCTGTGGCTCTGCCTCCTCCTCCACTATCCCAACAGTGTACGGACAACCTTCACCCAGGACATGGCTTATTAGAGCTCCTTTCTGGACACACCCCACTCCTACGTGCAGTGCACCTCGTTCACCCCACACCTGGGCAATACCTTCTCACAGCACTCCATGTTTTCCACTTGGCCTCCCACACTCTCCTGCCTCTTCAAATACATTTGATCCCCAGAGACATGACAGCAAGTTCCCTGTCACCTATTACTTTTGCAAAGATTGTTGTTCCCTACTGTGAGGTGGTCAGTCACTGTGGTGGCAGCGATTGCCTCACTCATAAGGCCAGCTTCATGACTCTGCCACATTTGTCCCCATCTTTTGCCCACACGTTCAAGTATGCCTTTTCTCCTTGCTAGTCTCAATGCTACCCTTCTGTAGGGGCCAACTTTATGCCTGGTGATTGTGGGGGTGTTTGGTGGGTGCCTGTACCCCAACCCTTATCACCGAGTGAGCCTATGGTCCAGGACAAGACAGCATCCCACCTAGACTCCTATCTTTCTTCAGCAGCTACAGTATGGAGCTGGGTGCCTTGCTGACCTTTGCTTGGAACTCGCATTTCCCTTACAAGTCTGGGATGCTTATGTAGGAGTTGTCACCTGTGGGTGCCCAGAAGCCACCCCAATGACAGCCTAGAGTCTTGCTTTGAGATGTTGCTGAGGGGATAGACTACGAATCTGCCTTTCTTGTGGAAGGTTGGATTCGGGCACCTGTGCTGCAGATGTATCTCAGCCCTATCATTTTCTCCTCCTCCTCCTCCTCCTCCCAGCTCTTCCCACTTTTCCCCTTTGGTAACAACTCACATCCTGATTTCTGAGGCCCTACACCACTCTCTTCAGAACCCTGCAGCATGAGCTTGTTAGACATCGGTCCATGCTGTTACCCAAGTCAGATGAGGATGATGATCTGGACCTAGGGCTTGGGCCCATAGTTCGATCTGAGCCAGGTCCCCCAGGCCATGCTAGTCATCTGCCCCAGACAGGCAATATGTCTTCAGATGTTGTGGGAGACAGGATCGTCAGTACCTACTGTCTTAAGCTCTTAGTGGTGATCCTGTGTGTGAAATGCCCTGTGTTAGCACAGACTCCATTGGTGCCCCCACCAGCAGCATTCCCAATGCTGCCTCCATGTTCAACATCACCTGGGTTTCCCATGTGTAACCCTGTGTCCCCATTGCAACTTCCCACACTTCCAGTACAGTAGTCTTTTTGGTACCCTGTCCCCCACCACTGCCAGTGTGACTTCCAGGCGTGTCCGTACCCCTCATCATGTCCTGATTGCCCGTCTTCCTTCCAGGCCTGTTCCACTTCATGCAGGTAGGTATGAATCATGAGCTAGGTGGTTTTGAAGTGGCAGACGCACGTCCTTCAAGATGCAAAGATGCTTAGCGGTCAGATGAGTGTTAGGGTACCTGTTTCTACCCTTCCTTCTCCATATCTTACAGGTTATAGGTTTTCAAGTTGCGACTGTATAGGAGCCTCTTTTCCTGCATCATTGTGGGCCAGTACACAGGCAGCCCTGGTCACCCCGTACTCAAGTTTGACTAGCGTTGTGGGC
>NW_006400159.1:1271604-1273059 GCF_000299155.1 Elephantulus edwardii
ATTTTTAGATTGATATAGACATGCATTACAATTGACTGTTATGTTTACATTTATACACTGCATTAAAAATACGCATGCAAATATTTTGTCAAATTCTAGAAGTCTATGTAATCTGATAGAGATTTATGTAAACACATGCACATATATACATATATTTGTTCCTATGGATATAGATATGGTGACATCTACCTATGTACATATGTGTCTATGTATGTATGTATCTGTCTTCCTATTTATCTGAAAATCTATCCATAGGTTTTCAAACACATATATACTAATATCTACCTATGCATGTACGTGTCTACTGTTCTATATACATGTGACAATAGTGATCAATTAATACATGTGGTTACATTCTGATTACTTTCTTCTTATCCATCTATTTAATTATCTATGTATCTACTTATCTATCCATACATACATCCACTTATGTATATTCTATTATGCATAGATGTCAAGATACATGAATAAATACAGTGATTCAGTCCGTCACATATAGCAATACATAAATTTCATTTATATTTTTGTAGATCCTGTGATAAATGCATGTATATTATCTTTTTCTATATATATAAATGTTGATGAAAGGGATAATATGAATGTGAATATGCATGTATATATTTGTGTATATACAAGTACATATACATACGTATATCTGTAGAGATTCCAGTATTTTTGTGCAAATGTACAGATGTATAGATATGCATACGTATGTTCATACAGACTGAAAAAATCCAAATACACATGTGTATATACACACACATATATCTATAAATCTGTATCACTAAAGCTGCATATATCTATATAGCTATTTATTTCTATCTTTCCTCCTCTCTCTCCTGTTCTCTCCACTGCACCTTGTTGTTTTATAGGGCCAGCTCTTTCTTCCTTCCTTCCTTCCTTTCTTGTAAACTATGTTACATATGTGATTGCTTTTAATTTTCGTATAGTGTGAGGGTGATTATTAGATAGCATAACCCTTATTTCTCATTCATAATCTGAATTAATAATAAAAAAATGAACAAAGATACTCTTGGTAGTTATATTATTTTTCCTAATAATGAAAACAATACCATTAAGTGATATTGTTCTAGGAATATTGAAAGTGGACTTACACAGTCTAAAATGGTTTATAATTATTATAAGTATTTTGATTTTTTAAAATTGATCTATATTTTTTATTTCAAAGATATACCTTTCCATGTTTTGTACAAAGCTCTGAAGACTCAGTTTTTCTTTAAATTACACCCTTTTTTCGTTCAAACAATGTTTCTTCAAATGTCTTAATTTTACATGTTTATCAAATTGGGTTTGAGGCAAATTTTAAGTTCCCTTTAAATTGTAGTGGCTTTGTAAGAAGTACTTGCAATGTCCACGCAAGCACTGATATCTTTGCCTATGTTGTTGTTGTTGTTATGTGCCGTCGAGTTGTTTGCGACTCATAGCGACCCTATG
>NW_006400160.1:0-1507 GCF_000299155.1 Elephantulus edwardii
TGTATGTATTCTATCAATGCTTTTGACAGACACAAAGATAAGACAGACACAGAAAGCCAAAGAGAAAGGCAGACAGAGAGCACAGAGCAGGAAGAGACACAGAGAGCGAGACAGATACAGAGAGAGTGAGACACAGCTAGAGAGAGAGACGACAGCGTGAGACAGACACAGAAAGTGCGAGACAGAACACAGACTAGAGAAAGACAGAGAGAGAGAAAGACAGAAATAGCACAGAACAGAGAGAGGCAGAGGAGACAGAGCACAGAATGGAGACAGAGCACAGAACAGAGAGAGACAGGGTACAGAACAGAGTCAGAGACACAGAGAAAGAAAGAGAAGACATAGAGAGCAAGAGACAGACAGACATAGCGAGACAGAGAAAGAGAGCCAGAAACAGAGACATACACAGAGCAACAGAGAGAGAAACACACAGCGAGAAACACAGAGACAGAGAACACAGACTAGAGAGAGCGAGACACAAAGGAGCTAAACACAGAGGAGAAACAAAAGAGCACAGAACAGAGAGAGAGAGGAGGCACAGAGACAGAAACAGACACAGGGAGAGAGAAAGACATACAGACAGCAAGAGAAACAAGATGGTGTGAGACAGATGCATACAGAGAGAGAGCGCATCAGACAGACAGACGGTACAGAACAGAGTCAAACACACACAGGGAGACAGACACACACAGAGGAAGACTGAGACAGAAGTAGAAAGAATGCCAGGTACAGAGAGAGAAACAGAGCGATAACCAAATACGCAGAGAGACACAGACAGACAGACAGACAGAGTGAGATACAGAGAATAAAACAGAGACAAGAGAGCCAGGAGACAGAGACAGCGCAAGAGACAGACACAGAAAGAGACCAGGACATAGACAGAGTGCTAGACACAGAGAGCAGAGACAGCACAGAACAGTGAGACAGAAAGAGCGAGGACAGAGAGACAGTGACAGAGAGAAAGTCACAGAGAACGAGAGACAGACACAGAGACAGAAGAAAACAGAATAAGAGAGAGAACAAGAATCAGAGCTAGAGACACACAGAGAGGCACCGAGATAGAAAGAGACAGCCCGAGTGACAGCGAGAGACAGAGAATGTAAGATAGAGAGTGATAGACAGACAGACACAGAGAGCGAGAGAGGCAGACATAGAGACAGAGAGCGACACACAGAGAAAGACAGAGACAGAAAGTGAGATACAGAGATAGATAGACAAGAGAAAGAAAGCAAGACAAAGAGACAGATGGAGAGAGAGAGAGAGAGATACTGACAAAGAGCACCACACACACAGAGACGGAGAGCACAGGACAGAGAGAGGCAGAGACAGACAGACACAGCACAGGACAGAGAGAGAGAGAGCGAGGAACAGACAGAGCGAGACAGAGAAACAGACAGCACAGAACAGAGAAATCGACACATGGAGCCAGAGACACACAGAGAGAGCGAGACAGACATAAAGAGAGTGACAGACAGAGCGAGACAAAGACAGACACACAGAAAGACAG
>NW_006400160.1:1607-2277 GCF_000299155.1 Elephantulus edwardii
ACATAGACAGAGTGCTAGACACAGAGAGCAGAGACAGCACAGAACAGTGAGACAGAAAGAGCGAGGACAGAGAGACAGTGACAGAGACAGAAGAAAACAGAATAAGAGAGAGAACAAGAATCAGAGCTAGAGACACACAGAGAGGCACCGAGATAGAAAGAGACAGCCCAAGTGACAGCGAGAGACAGAGAATGTAAGATAGAGAGTGATAGACAGACAGAGAGAGCGAGAGAGGCAGACAGAGACAGAGAGAGAAAGACAGAGACAGAAAGTGAGATACAGAGATAGATAGACAAGAGAAAGAAAGCAAGACAAAGAGACAGATGGACAGAGAGAGACAGAGATACTGACAAAGAGCACCACACACACAGAGACGGAGAGCACAGGACAGAGACAGACAGACAGACAGAGCACAGGACAGAGAGAGGCAGAGACAGACAGACAGAGCACAGGACAGAGAGAGGCAGAAGACCGACAGAAAGCACAGAACAGAGAGAGAGCGAGGAACAGAAAGAGCGAGACAGAGAAACAGACAGCACAGAACAGAGAAATCGACACATGGAGCCAGAGACACGCAGAGAGAGCGAGACAGACATAAAGAGAGTGACAGACAGAGCCAGACACAGAGAGACATACAGAGCGAGACAAAGACAGACACACAGAAAGACAG
>NW_006400160.1:4343-8875 GCF_000299155.1 Elephantulus edwardii
AGCTCACTGACCTGCAAAAGACTCGGCCTCAGCTGCATCAGGGAGTCCAGGGTCCAGTGAGGAAGGTGCATGTGTCACCTGAGGCCGAGTCCTTCAGCACACACTTGTTTCTTGAGGTGCTGGAAGTCGAGGGCCACCATCTGGCGAAAGCTAAGCTGTAAAATCCACTCAAACAGGAAGCCTGTTGGCAGGGAGTTTGGAGTCACACGTTGTCCACTAGAGACTCGCTCGATGATGGTCCTTTCCTCAGACCAGCAGGCTGTCGACTCTGTGGGGGTGAGCGACACCGTGTTACTGAGGCCTCAAGAAATGCACGTCCACGAGGGTTGTTCAGATGTCCCCAGAAGCAGCAGCTGAGGCTCCTCTGAGAAGACGGAGGCCTACAGATAACGTTGGACACAGGGCACCCACCACAGGCCCAGGATACCGGGTCCACCTGTTCCTTTGTGCGTTTGGGAGCTGGGTCAGACCAACTATAATTCCCAAATCACCCTCGTGGTTGGAAAGGACTCAGAGCTGACCCTCCAATGGGTCTGCTAGGACTGTCCATCCCCAGGGGGGGTAGATAAGGCTTCCTCCTGTCCTGAGCTGCTGGTGGATTTGAACCGCTAAAGGTGCAACAAAACTCCCAAAGGGTTTAGCCAGCAACAGGCAGCTTTATTTCTGTAAGAGCCCTGCCTGGGTTTTCATCTGACATTCATGAACTGAGCAGGGTTTCTGCACAGAAAGATGTCAGAGCACAAAGACTTGCACTGTTCTCGTCTCCCACGTGGCTTCACTCTCAAAGGTGGCTGGCTCTTCATCTCCAGTATTTTCCCCCCAGGAAAGGGGCTCAGAATGTGCCAATGTCGTCTGAAACCTCCCAGGAGCGGGGACCCTGGAGAGAGGAGTGAACGCCGTCCTCAGCCCCAGGCAGGGCGTCCCCCATTCTGCATGCTGCAGACTGCCTGTGGGAATGTGGAAGCACAGAAAGGAGAAATGTGCAGCCAGATTATCTTTCTTTAAGGAGTTGCAACCAAGATCACTCTGAACGGCAGTGGGTTTTCTTCTTTGTTCGTTTGTTTAAACTGGACCGTGGCTCAGTCCTCAAAAAGACATACATACTGTAAGGTGCATTAATCTTGACCAAGTGAAATAAGTCAGGCATCGCAGAGGCAGATGTCTTTCTGCAACTGGAAGGAGGTGGGGGGGATACTGGAGAAGATACAGTTTCTGTTAGGAAGGACCGATAATCTTGGAGACCAGTAGCAGGGACAAAGATGTTGGGGGCTAATAGCCCTAAATCATATTAAAATGTGGCTGCTGTTGCTAAAAGCTCATGTTTCTCTGTTTTTAACCATGCTGTTCCCTCCCCTTCCCCAAAAATTAAAGAATGATTCATCTTGTTTAAGAAAGAGGACTAGGTCTGGAACGAGTGGGGAGAGTCTCGTGAACTATTCTGTAAGTTTTCTGGAGAGAATCTAGTTTCTAATGGAAGTGTCTGACTCCCTCACTGGTGACCCTGACAGAAAGGCAGGTCACCGTCCAGGGGCGTCACGTTCAGAAGACTCAAAGCAGATCCACTTACGGATACAGCTCCAAGACAGACATCCTTGGAGGGCCTGTCATTATGAGGGGGAAGGACCTGTAACAATGGCATTTCAGGAAAAGACCCCTGAGCATGAGCTGAGACCAGAGACGTCATTATGGTGGGAGAACAATCCTTGCAGACCTCACAGCATATTGCTATGTTTCTGTCCACCCAGAAATGACCCATGGCCCACCAACCCGGGGGTTTTTAGTGGCTGTAAATCACACAGGAGGAGACTGTCCGTCTCTCTCCTCTGAGCAGCTGGTGGATTTGAACCACTGGCCTGTGAGTTGTCAGTGCCACTCTTCACGGCTGCCCAAATGGGCACAGATTAGGGGATAAACTGAAAAGGCACCTTTATACTCAATAAACACCCAGAGGCCAGGACAACAGGAGCCGAGGGAGCGTGAACGAGCGGGCAGCTGCGTGCAGGGTGGGACACGAGGGTCCGGAGCTGCCCACGCATCTCCCAAAGGCACCGCCACAGCCCCTGTGAAGTTGGGGACTGAAAGACCCCCGAACCGGTGGTCCTGTTCCGAGCCGACGGCAAAGAGCCAAGACTCCAAGACACTGGCTTGATGCAAAGGCAAGAGGTTTATTGCGGAGCTCCGGGCCGACACGTATCTCTCGCAGAAGACAGAGGAGTTGACCGCGAGCACACAATTTTGGCTCTTTTTATACACTAGGGGGATACAACAGGGTGTCAGCTTCTCATTGGGTAATAAAAGCACAGTTTGAATTCATTGGTTTGGCTTCATACATGGATTACACAGCACACTTACACATTATCATATTTTTGCACAGCTAACAGTCAAGCAAATCTTAAAACATCAGCTTGTTTGCCCAACCCTTGTGGTCGGCCAGTTCTTGGAATACGGGCACCCTGCGGTTAGGCTATTTCCTGGAACACTGGGTGTGGGGTAGTCTCTTGGGCACACAAACGGGGTCACACCCGGGGCA
This sequence comes from Elephantulus edwardii, assembly GCF_000299155.1. Lineage (NCBI taxonomy): Eukaryota > Metazoa > Chordata > Mammalia > Macroscelidea > Macroscelididae > Elephantulus > Elephantulus edwardii. The sequence continues at coordinate 6,874 of NW_006400160.1, forward strand.
GTGGAAAATTCCTGAGTTTAACTTAGCTGAGAACTATAGAAGCCATTTTAGAGCTCTTGGAGCCATTTTAATTTTAATCCTTCAGGGACCAACGGCCTGAACCCCGATTTGATAACAACCCAGGGCTTCACCCTCCTGGGGCCACAAGGCAGGAGGGGACATTCACTCCAGAAGAGGCAACTGCACCCTTTTCCCACCTCGGACACGATGTCCAGGATGCATCCTCTGAGCCTGGAGCCCAGTCGTCCGAGCAAATCACGACAGTCCACGCTGGGAACTAAACCCACACGTGGGCGGGAGAACAGCTGGGGACACTGACTGCGCCGGACCCAGACACACAGCCACTGCTGCACACGGACTCACTTCAGGAACGGACCCAGACACACATCCGGCACAGAACACGGACACAATTCAGAAAGGACATAAACACACATCCGGCAGAGGACACGGACACATCCGGTACGGGACACAATTCATGGCTGCACCAAGACACACATCCGGTACAGGACGCGGACGGAGTTTAGGAATGGACCCCGACAAACATCCAGTATGGAACACGGACATAATGCACGAACAGACCCAGATACACATCTGGTACAGAACATGGACAGACATCAGGCACGGACCTAGACAAAAATCTGGTACAGGATACGGACATAATTCATGGCCGGACCCAGACACACATCCGGTACGGGACACGGACATAATTCAGAAACACACCCGGACACATTTCAGCAACGGACCCTGACACACATCCGGTAAGGGACAGAGACAAGACTTCAGGAATGGGCGCCCACACACACATCCGGTACAGGATACGGACATAATTCATGGACGGACCCTGACACACATCCGGTCTGGGACACGGACATAATTCATGGACGGACCCTGACACACATCCGGTCCGGGACACGGACACATTTCAGGAACGGACCGAGACACACATCCGGTCCGGGACAGGGCGACCCTTGAGGACCAGCCATGCTGGTCACCTCTTCGGGGTGAGGACGAAGAGGCAGAAGAGAAGCACCACTGCGCATGCACATCCACTGCCACACACCCAGAGTAAAACTGGACACACTAACCGGACATGCGTCCTCTTTATGACTTCTTTCTCCTACAGACACTAGCCCGACTTTTCTTTAATAATGTACATTAAATTCTGAAGTGCAGAAAAGTCCTCATCTCAGCGAAGGGTCTGTAAGCAAGTTTATAGAATCCTGCTGACCCTCCACAAAAAAGGCTGCTGACCCACTTACAAAATGAGCAAAAACTATAGAAAGACTTTTTCCAGAGGAAGACATGTGCATGACCAGCAGCCGGCACAAGAAAACATCCTCAAAATCACACCAAAAACAACAATGAGTCACCACTGGACACCTACAGCTCAAGGTCATCCACCCATCATCTCCAATCTTTCCAGATACAGACAATTCCTACTGGAACAAGGACTCATTGTCTGTAAAATACACTGGGCTGTGTCTCTGCTGCATGTCTACGATTAGAAAACCAATTAACGGAAATGCAAAATCATTACACTTTCTAAAAATTTTTTAAAAACCAACCAAAAAAAATTACCAAAGTGCATGAGAATGACTGTATGAAATATCACGTGACTGAAGGAAAGTGTGAAGGACAGTGTTGTTGGATGATACACAATGTGTATGAATTTTGGATGTAAAGCAATAGAAAATTTTTAAAGAGTGAAGAATAAAAAAAACCCTCAACATTACTATAAGAAATAGAGAGTGCTCGCTTTGGCAGGACATATGCTAAACTGGAATGATACGTGGAAAATTAGCATGATGCCAGTGCAGTGCATGATGGCAGGAAGCATTCCATTATTCTTGTTTTATAAAAAAAGGGGGTGGGGGCAAAAAAAGCCTTGGAGGAATCCCAGAACACTTGATCGTTCTAACGCGAAACCTAAACTTGGACCAAGAGGCAGTTGTCAGAACAGAGCAAGGGAACACAGCATGGTTCAAAATTGGGAAGGGCGTAC
>NW_006400160.1:9260-12057 GCF_000299155.1 Elephantulus edwardii
GCGTCTGATACAGGCCATGGTCTTTGCAATCACTTGTTATGCATCAGAGTTGGATAATGACTAAGGAGGATAGAAGGAGAATGGATGCCTTTGAGCTGTGGTGTTGGAGAAGAGTATTGAATGTACCATGGACTGCCAAGAAAACAGATTCATCCTGGAGAAGGTTAAAGCAGGCTGCTCCTTGGAGGCAAGGATTCTGGGGCTTCGTCTGACATACTTTGGACATGTTGTGAGGAGGGACCGGTCCTAGGAGGCTTCCTACTTCTGGATCTCAAAACCAACTGCACCGTTATGGAAACCAAAACCACACGGTCCTCGAAAAAGCAAAGGCCAGCGGGAGAGAGTCGAGAGCCCAGAAATCCACCCAGTCACCACGGATACCAAACTGATCTTTCAAAAAGAGACCCCAAAACTGGCAGTATCTTTAACAAATGTTGATACAAGCTTTCATTTATATTGTTTTGTGAATTCATATGCATTTTGTTTTATGTCATCCATTACTATTGATCTATGCCTGTTATGACCCTGTCTTTTCAATTCCCCAGTGAATCTTTTATATGGCTTCATTCCTTCCCAATCTGTCCATTAGACTCTGCTACACATCTTTGTGTATAAATAGTAAAAAGAAAAAAAAAAAACCCAAAGCAAAAAACCCAAAAGTGGTAGTTGAGTGTGGAAATGGACACCTTGGTGACCAGCAAGTTTTCAGAGTCAAAAAAAACACAGAGGAGCCCACCTGTCTCCCACAGGCAGCTGGTGGATTCAAATCACATGCCTTTAAACTGGAAGTGGAACTCCTTATCACGAAGCCCCCAGAGATCCCAGAAACCACCCTGGCAAAATGAGACATCTGTCTGTAGAAAGTCTGAAACAAAATCCACAGATCCACATCTCACAGCACATGGCGAAAATCAAGTCAAGATCAATTGAATAGCAAAAAGTAAAGTACAAATAAATTATCAAAGAAAAAAAGAGGAACAAATTTCAAAGCCCTACACTATGGAATTAACAGGGTTACTAATAAATGAACAGGATTAATGGGATTTCAAGTGGCCAAAAAGAGACATCCAGCAGAGAAAAAAAAAATAGATAAATGAGATCTTCTAAAGCTAAAAATCCTGTTGTCATCAAACACCCTCTGTATTACGGTGAAAAGAAAGTCTAAAAACTGGGGAAATTGTCAATGACATAACTGGTAAGGGGCTCATATCTAAAATTTCTAGAATTCCCCAGCAGTTGAACAAGAAAAAGACATGCAATTCTACTAAAAAATAAGGAGAAAAATAAGAAAATGCTCTTCACCACACAGGATTTTCACATCGTCCACACACACATGCAAAGATGTTTAATATCACAAGCTATTGGAGAAAAGCAAATGACAAGAACAATGAAATAGCACCTCAGCCCAGCAACAGTGGCAAGGCTGAAAAGGACAGCACACAACACACGCTGGTGAGGATGTGGTGAGAGGTGAATTCTCATGCACTCCTGGTGAGATGGTAGGTAAAAGGGTACCACCACCATGGAAAAGTAGTCAGCTGGTTTCACTGAAGGTTACAAAGAAAAGGTATCATTTGACCCCCGCTGTTCCACTTCTGGAATTATCATCTAAAAGTATCAGACTTGTCACACAAGAGAAATGTATACACACCCATATTTTCAGCAGTATTAAAACGGAAGCAGCCCAAGGGACCTTGAACCTGAACTGTCCTCATCGTCTGGGACACACCTGGGCCCATGGCCACGGCCCCCATGTCAACCCATCTCCTTAATGAAGGGTCTTACTGTGTCTCTCGCAGAGACTTATATTTCCAGCCCATTTCCCCGGGAATGGTAGGACTGGAGGAACGAAAAAGGAGCCCAAGCACCGACTTCATGGAAAAGAGCAGACTCGGGAAGGAGGGTGACCTGCAAGCACATGACGCAGATTGACCTTGAACGCAGGCAGAAGCAAAATGCGTCAAGACGTCGGCATGAGAAATAGAGAAGAGGCGACTTGACCCCCAGAGAGCAAGTGCCCAGTGTCCACCTCACGGAGCAGGGTAGTGAAGATAAAGGCTGGACCTGCACAGCCCACGGTCGCCGTCTAGTGGTCAGGGCACGTAACAGGCGACCGGAGTGTCCACAACAAGCACACACGCCCTGCCTGACTCGGACACACAGCAGCTACGAACCACAACACGCCACACATCTGGGCGGTGTCTGAAAGCTTTTTAAAATGTTCAAAACCTTTTAAAACTGTTTCAAAAAATAAACACTCTAAAAGAAAAATATTCAAAACTGTTTATAGAATAAACAAAAGGCTCAAGACTTCATTCATAAGGTGCCCTCCATAGAGAAGCAGCTGGAGCAAAGGGGACGTGACACGGCATTTCTCATAGTGGTCACTAAAAGGAACAGGGAACCTGCATGTCCACACCGCAAACAGAGCCACCAGCCACAGTCCCTGCCTGACCGGAACCCACAGCAGCTGTCGGACCAAAACATCCAACTGGGTTTGGAAGTCTTTATAATATAAAACAAATTTTTCTAACATACATGCTGCATTTCCCCACCTAAAAAATGCTGTATCATTATGAGCTCGTTCCCAGATGCTTGACCTAGCCAAAAACATTGCCCCTCGGCCCTTTCCTTTGGGGAGAAAAGATTTGCACACATATAGGACAAACTCCCTTCTTGGTGATACCACGGTTCAAGGGACGCTGAGTTCAAGTTACCCAGAAAGTAATTAATAAGGAATAATAAAGGGGGGGGCAGGGATGGGCGGGAGAGAAGTGCAGCAATGAATGAATGGAAA
>NW_006400160.1:12593-14966 GCF_000299155.1 Elephantulus edwardii
GGAGAGCGGCCCGCGGTCGCCGTCCAGCGGTCAGGACACGGAACAGGGAACCTGCACTACGAAACCACCATGCACAGTCCCTGCCTGACCCGGACACACAGCAGCTGTCGGACCAACAGACGCCACACGACCGGTCACACATCTGACTGGGTTTTGAAGTCTTTTTAAGATAAAACTAATGAATGAAATAAATAGAACATAAATAAATATAATAAAACAAAGTAATAAAATGAATAAACAAAAGCTCAAGTTTTCATTCATACTGTGTATTATCTGGTTTATTTCTGATTCTGGGGCCGGAAGGCGACCTTGCTTGCACCCTGCGATCTAAGGAGAATGCACTTCCAGTCCCCAGGTAGGTCCATTCTCCAGGTCCATCCGCCGGCAGGGTCCGGTGTCCATGTGTGTAAAGGTTCCCTGAGCTGTGTGAGACACAGAGACCCTCAGCTGCCCAGGGGATCAGACACCTGGGAGTTCAAGTGGCAGCTGAAGTCCGTCCTGCAGCACTGAGACCATTCCTCACACCCTCCCCAAGTAGTTGGCCCAGCCCCTCCTCTGGTCCAGCTCTGCCACAGGCCAGGCCCCCATCAGGACCGAGCCCCGCACTCCGCCCGCCTGCAGCCTGGCCCTGCCTGCTGCACAGTCAGCCCTGAGATCAGTGAGAAGATGCCATTCCAAAGGCACAGGGTTCAAAGCCACCGGCTGCTCTGTGAGAGAAACAGGAACAGCCTCACACCAGCTGATCTGCTGACCCTGAAAACCCACGGGAGGGTCAGCTCCGAGTCGGTTCCCACTCAAGGGCCCACAACAACAGCAGCAGCAGGAACTGAGGTCCTTTCTTCTGGCTCAGAACCCTTGCTAGGCACACTCCAAGGTCACAACTGGACGAATGGACCAGCCATGGACATTCTAAGTCTGCAAGAAACAAGCCACTATGTTTGCTCTCTGTGACATGTCCCATCCCATGCCATCCTCACAAACTCTGACACACCAGAGCCCGTGGCCGCAGTCATAGCGTCCATCCACCCGGTTCACGGTCATCTGCTCTTTCCCCATCCCTCCAGCTTCCCAAGGACGATGTCCCCCTCCAATGATGACCTTCTCCTCCCAACGGGCCCAAAGTCTGAGCGAGAAAGCTTCATGATCTTTGCCTCCAAGGAGCACTCTGGCTGACCCTCTCCAGGACATCATCTGTTTGTTCTTTTGACCGTCCGTGCAATACAGGCGATACAGGCAGACCGAATATTATGAACATGACTATCTTGACAAGTACAAGTTCACTGTCTTCCCGATACCAATACTAAAAAGCCGTTCTTTAAGGGGATACAAAAGGCAACGTCGCGCTTCCTTTGAAAGGAAACAGACACCAAATAAGCCAAGCACTACTGAAAAATAATAGCAAAGTAGGAGGCACCCTACCTCTGGATTTCAAAACCTAATTCACAGCTGTGGAAATCAAATCCACACGCTCCTCATAAAGGCAAACACCAGCGGAAGAGAGTCAAGAGCCCAGAAATCCACCCAGCCACTTAGAATACCAAACTGAGCTTTCAAAAGAGACCCAAAAACGGACATTCTGTTTAACAAATGCTGTGGTTGCATATTGTTGAGTGGAAATGCAGGCTTCACTGACCCCTCCAGCAGGTTTTTGGAGGCAGGAAACCACACCGGAGAAATGGCCACCTTTTTCCAGGGGGCAGCTGGTGGATTTCAAGCACATGCCTTGAAATTGGCAGTGCGGTTCCGTTATCACGAGGCCCCCAGAGATCGCAGAAATCACTGTGGCAAAAAAGGAGATGTCTGTCTGTAGAAAATTTGAAATAAGATCCACATCTCACACCACATGCAAAAAAAAAAAAAATCAAGTCAAGGTTTATTTGAGACCAAGGGGTAAATTTAAAAAAAAAAAAAAGCATGATCAAAGAAAAAAAAGAGGAACAAATTTAGATATTCTATACTATGGAATTACGATGGTAATTCATTAATAGGATTGCAAAAACGGGCAAAAATGGAAATGCAGCAGAGAACAAAATAGATCAACGGAACCTTCTAAAACTAAAAATCCTTGTAGACATCAAAAAACTTTTCTATTAAGGAAGTCTACAAACTGGGAAAAATATCAAGCAATGACATAATCTGATAAAGGACTCACATCTAAAATGTATACCCTACTGAAGACCCTGAACAAGGAGAATACATACAAGTCAATTACAAAAATAAGCAGAAACTATGAAAATACTCTTCACCACACAGGATATTTCCAGTCCACAAAAACATGAAGAAATGTTCAGTGTCTATTGGAGAAAGGCAAATGAAAATAACAATGAAATAGCACCTAAGCCCAGCAACAATGACAAAGTTCAAAAGAACAGC
>NW_006400160.1:15566-17769 GCF_000299155.1 Elephantulus edwardii
CAGTGTTAACAGAAGTAGAAGAGTTGGGGCCAGTGGTGGAAAAAGCAGGAAAAGGGTGGACAGATCATGGGAAATTCACTGGAATAGTTAAAAAGTCAATCTGCAATGAGGGGAGAATCAGACAGAAAGTTTATCACCATTAGCAATCTTGGAACAGGACATGCACTGAGGACTGAAGGGGTGGGACATCTGAATGAATGTGAGAAAGGAAAACTAATTTCTTGACAAAGTTTCATTCAAATCACAATTTAAAGGGGGAGGGACAGGGGAAGACAGTCACTTTTGTATCAAAAGATGGACTTTTCAATAAATAGGAATGAAAACCTTACACTGTTTTCCATTTTAACAGAACGGCTATGTGTTTTTGCTCTAAATCAGACTTTCTCATTTTCCCATTTCCTTTTTATCATTACAGGACGTCCCCTGAGACCAGAGAGCTAATATATTTGGGTTAATAATATGCAGAACACATGGGTTAGGTACCTAGCACTTGTTCCCTTTTAACCAACTTTTAACTTTCCTAAGAATATTTAGCTCCCAAACCAATAACCTTGGTAGGCCCTTCCAGAAGGCAAACCATCTTGGGGGGAAAAAGGGAGAAATCAGTAGCATATTCTCGGTGAGGACCCAACAGTTTCACTAGAGAAACACAGCTTGGATTTCACCGGTGGGCAACCACTGATTGAAATTTCTCCTTTTCCTACAGACCAAGCTGTATTTCCCCACCTAAAAAATGCTACATCCCCATGAGCTCGTGCCCAGACCCATGACCTGGCCAAAAATAGACCCCCGACCTTTTCCCTTGGGGAGACAAGGTTTGCAAACTCACAATAAAATTTCCTTACATTTTGGTGATGGCCCCGAAGTTCAAGGAATGTGGAGTCAGAGTTGCATGGAAGGTAATTAACAAGGAAACTGCTGTTTCAGGCCCACTTTGGTCTCCCAGATTTTTCTAACGTGGTTGGTGTTGAGTACGCTCATGTCCAGTATGATTCACAGAGAGCCCGTGGACGAAAGGTCTGAACCCTTGTCTGTCCCGTGTCACCCTCACCTCCTGGGACACACGTGGGCCCATGGCATGGATGGTTGATTTACAAAGTACTCACACAGCTTGATTGTTCTCCGTAAATATCTTTCAGCAGGTTTATGATTATTACGAGCAGAAACAGTCAAAGCAAATTTCTCTCGGTCTTTCGGTTGCAATGGAATATTAAAAAAAGAAAAAGCAATCTTTAAGATCAATCACAGTAACGGGTAATGCCTCAGGTATCATCGAGGGAAGAGGCAGCCCAGGTTGTAAAGCACCCAGAGGCTGAATTACTTCATTCATTTTTCTTTCAAGACTTTGCTAGTAAATTATCTCTCTCTCTGTCTGTCTCTCTCTCTCTCTATATATATATACACGTGTGTGTATGTGTGTGTCTATATCTATCTATATTATTATATCTGTATCTATCTATATATCTACATCTATATCTATCTATATTTCTATCTCTAGCTATATATCTAAATCTATCTATCAAACTTTCGGAGAACTGTTACCAATTCCACATAAATGATTTCAGAAACTAGAAAAAAGATGAAATTCTCTCACAGACTCATTCTATGAAGCAAACATATCCTTGATGCCAAAGCCAAGCAAGGACACCACGAAAATGGGAAACTACAGGCCACTATCTCTAATGAACACAGATGCAAAAATCCTGAAGAAAACCACCAAACCAGACGCCACCAGGCAGAGCAAGATAAGACAGGACTGGCTGCTGAGTTCTCTGAGGTCACACTCTCGGATCATTGTGTGCAATCAAAGCCAGTTCGAACACTTGTTTACTTAATTTTTCCTAAGGACTATCTTTCTGGATTATTTTGCTCAAATCCTCCGGAGGTGGAGGTAAGGAAATCCATCCTACTTTGCATCAGGTTTGCTATCACTCTCTTCTCAAGAATTTTTTTTCCTTCTAATTTTTCAGACATCTCTTCTTCAGACTGTATTGATTTTAATGCTACTTGAATCATACCGCATCATGACCAAACCGAAACAAGAATCACATCTTGCTCAGCTCCTTTGTCAAGCTCCCATAACGTCTTGCCAAGATTTTGACTTTAACTGTGTTCCATTTAGTGTTTCTGCACACACTGAAACAATGGCAAAAATGCCCTTTACCCCTTTATCTATCTATCTATCTATCTATCTATCTATCTA
>NW_006400160.1:18614-20343 GCF_000299155.1 Elephantulus edwardii
AGACCCTCTATGAGGTGGATTGATTCAGTGACTGGGGTAATCAGGATGGGTGTGTCAGAGGCAATGCGATTGGCACAGGATAGAGGAGGGTTTAGGGCAGTTGTACATAGGGTCGCTATGAGTCGGAAACGACTCGACGGCACATAACAACAACAACAACAACATCTACATGTATCTATCCATTCATCTATTTATCTACATCTATCTAATCTATATACCCATTAATCTATCTATCTATATCTAGCTACATCTATCGATCTATTTATCTATATCTATCTATTTATCTATCTACATCTATCTATCCATTCATCCATCTATCTATATCTATCTGTAAATCTATCTATCTATCTATCTATCTATCTATCTATCTATCTATCTTTCTATCTACTTTCTTTCTACTTTTTCTTACCCCTTTCTTTTACACCTGAACTCTTAATTCTTTAAGTACTGTAATACAATGAGCTTCAGGCGATGGACTGTGAACACATGTCTCCTTTTTCACTTCTGCCTCCAAGTTATTAACCAATTTATTATTAAAACTTCAGAGAATTCTCTACACACCCATGTTTATTGCAGCTGTGTTCACAACAGCAAGGAGTTGGAAACAACCTAGATGCCCATCCACAAATGAATGGGTAGAGAAGCTGTGGTCTAGTCACACAATGGAATACTGTGCTGCATTGAAAAACAAGGAACTGATGCAATATGACTCAAAATGGTTGAGAATTCTTATTAAACCTTTTCCATCTCTACCTTCCAATTTATGTCAAAATTCACGAGGTGAAGAAAACCTCATAACATCTTTTCTACTTGTTCCCCTAAATCTCTAGCAAAAATCAAGGTTTGAGGATTTCTTTGTGAGCCTGCCTTTAATTATTCTGAAAGTTTCACTTACCTTGAGCAAATTCCCTTTCGGGTTTCCTGGTGTCTGCAAGACGGAGAGACAACTACCGACTATTCGGGTTCCCTGGTACAGGGGCTGAAATGCTGTTGACTGAATTAAAAGACAGAGAAGGGGACACACTGGAACAGGGGTCAGGTCAGAAAGATTGAAGACAGCGGGCTAACAGCTGGAAGAATGGAAGCCCCTATGTTACACCTTTCTGGGGTTTTTATTAAGAATCATCAGGAAGGTCAACAAAAACAAAGGAGAACATGGGGAAGTCTTTTGTAAATAAGGCCAAATTCTTCTTTTTTTGTATCGCAGGAGGAAGGGACTCAGTAAATACAAACTAAAAATGATGTAGATGCTTAAGGACTGCCTGAGTGCTACAGGGTGATTACCAGCCTCCCTTCTATCCTGACACGGCAGTGGGTTTATTATTCATGTTAAATTTCAAAATCGGCTTCCAACATCTGTTTGTTAAGTCTTTGCACTGGACATAAGGCCAAGGACAAGGAACCAGAGGAAGAAAGAAGGCTAAAGAAGCTTTATTAAGGGGTCTCTCAGGTGGGATTCCAAATTAAAAATTTAAAACAATAAACGAAAAAAAAAACACACCCCCAAAACAGAACTACACATATTAGACAAAGAGATAAATATCCCGTGAATTATATTTCCAAGTACTTTTTAAAACTTAAAACAAAGCAATTATGAGAAGTACAATGAAAGAAATATTTTATGGTAAGGTCACTGACATTGTCATGATAATAAAAGAGTTCATAGGGATTTAAGTCCTTTATATTTGCTTCACTGGATTTCCACGCATGTGAACTTTCTTGAGAAAAT
>NW_006400160.1:22351-30207 GCF_000299155.1 Elephantulus edwardii
ACACACACACACACATATATATCTCAAAACCTTTTTTCCCTCTGATCTATTCTCCTGCTTGATTCTTACTAAGACTGTAATATGAAAGACTCTGAATTCTTTGAAAGAATTTTAGTTCGTTTCATCACACAGGCTTTCCATGTGGCTCTCATGACCAACATTCCCTTTTGATCACTGCTAATACGAAACATCAGTGTTCCAAGGAGACTGTTTCCTTTTGGAAAAGAGAGAATCTTTGTGAGAACAACCTGTATGTCAACCCCACCACACCGCACACACTGTCATCTCTGCATCGCCTTGAAGCTTTAGGTTAAAAATGAACCCTGGTGAATATAGTTTTTCTTCCTAGAGTATAGAAAAATGTCTATCTAACCACTGGCAAGAGCTCAAAACAGAACTCTTCCAAAATTTTGTCCTCCTGAAAACAGGGTCCACAGCACACACACTCCTTCCAACTCATGTTTGTCAAGTCTTCACCCGACTTAAGTACATAAGCATCAAAGCAGGGCAGAAAGAACCTCATCACAAACTCCATTATTGTAGGAAGAGCGATTTTCTAAGAACTCTTTGGAGAACCCCTGACATTACTCTGGAGTCATTTTAGGCGGAAGTATTGGGATCCAAATATGGTCACTTAAGAAAACAAATGTCAACTTCGGTTCAGACAGTAAAACTTAATAGACATGAGTTCATGCAGGGCAAACTGATTTCGTAAAGATTGTTGTTGTTGTTATGTGCCATCGAGTCGTTTCCGACTCATAGCGACCCTATGCACAACAGCTCTAAACCCTGCTCTATCCTGCGCCAACCGCACCGCCTCTGACACACCCATCCCGATTACCCCAGTCACCGAATCAATCCATCTCATAGAGGGTCTTCCCCTCCTGCGCTGTCCCTCCACCCTCCCAAGCATGATGTCCCTCTCCAAGGACCCGTCCCTCCTGGCAACATGTCCAAAGTATGTCAGATGAAGCCCCAGAATCCTTGCCTCCAAGGAGCAGCTTGGTTTAATCCTCTCCAAGATGGATCTGTTTGTTTTCCTGGCAGTCCAGGGTACATTCAGTACCCTTCTCCAGCACCACAGCTCAAAAGCATCCACTCTCCTTCTGTCCTCCCTAGTCATTGTCCAACTCTCTGATGCATAACAAGCGATTGCAAATACCATGACCTGTATCAGGCGCACCTTAGTCTCCAGAGAGACACTGTTGCTCCTGAGTACGTTTGAGAGGTCCCTAACAGCAGACTTTCCCATCGCGATACGCTTTTTGATTTCCTGACTGCTGGTACCAAGAGTGTTAACTGTGGAGCCGAGCAAAGTGAAGCCGTGAACACTCTCAATCTCTTCATCATCCATCTTGACGCTGCCAATTGGTCCAGTGGTGAGAATCTTTGTCTTCTTGACGTTGAGCCTTAGTCCATACTGAAGGCTGCAGTCCTTGACCCTTCGCAGCAAGTGCATGAGGTCCTCCTCAGTTTCAGCAAGCAAGGTTGTGTCATCTGCATAACGGAGATTGTTGCTAGATCTTCCACCAATCCTGATGCCACAATTCTCCTCATAGAGCCCAGCCTCTCGGATAATCTGCTCTGCATACATGTTGAAAAGGTATGGAGACAGGATGCATCCCTGGCGTACACCCTTCCCTATTTTGAACCATGCAGTGTTACCCTGCTCTGTTCTGACTACTGCCTCTTGGTCCAAGTATATGTGTGTAAAATGCCTCAGTCCCTGCCTTCCTCCCAGGACTGTGTAATGACCATCGGACACTTTCAGCCACCGGCACTGGCCATCATTAATTAGAAAAAAACTTTTATGCAAAATAGGAAATCATTAACATAAAAATACCATCGATTGGAAACCTGAAAAATACCCATTTTCGGAGTCATCAGAAGCATGATCGCCCCAAAGCAGTCTTTTCTGCACACAGTTTCAGGAGCCTATTCTTTCTATGAACAAAATAACAGATGGGAAAATGCCCTCGTCCCCGAGCAGAGAAGGACAGCAGCCTTCACCAGGCAGGAATGGAGGACCCTGACGTCCTCCAGGCAGCAACGTTCATCCAGACTGTGGGAGAGGCAATCCAGGCCACTCCAGTTGCTCTGGACCCAGATGTGATCCTGGTCCATCTTGGGTCAAAGCAGATCATAAAGAGGACACAGCCAGTGGGCGATCTCTGCCGGACGGGATGCTGGGGACACAAGCACCTGTTTTCTGATCAAAGCATCAACGCTTCTCAAATCTTTGCAGTGGGTCTTCACAAAATGAAATGGAGAACTTTATGTATCAGAGCCACTACTGTCTGTTCCTGTGCCAGCAACACTTAGAAGCCACTGACCAGGATGCTGCCACAACGTGGCTACAGCAAAGTGCTTAAAAGTGGAAAAGGTTTCGTGTCCTTTTCAAGCAAAACCAACCAACCAAGAGGGAACACATCAAAGGACAGCATTTTAAAAAAAGAAAAGAAATGGTTAAAACTAAAGGGAAGCAGATACACTGAGAAAGATGAGGTGTGGACAGGTGACTGGCCACTGCCAAGATTTCACATCCACTGAAGGCTTTCCCAACAGAACAATCAAGTCCATTTTAAAGGCGAGAGGTAAAGGATGAATGCTAAGGTGATCACATCTTTTTATCAAGCAAACAGACAAGGTAAATGGCCACAAAAAGATTTCAGATGACCTTTCGGCTCATAATAGGGACCTTTCCTCTCCTGCTTCTTGTCACCCTGCAGCTTGGATGACTGTGGAAGCTTCTAGAGAACTCTGATTGATTTCACTGAGCTGGGTGTTCTGTTTTCTTGACCAACACGCTCTATCAATACGGAATCCTATGATTCTAACAAAATCGTGTCATTTCTGGGAGGTGAGGACTTTTGTAAAAGCCTCTGTCCCAGCCTCCCTCCCAGGCCCGCGTGGTGACCCCCTGTGGCAAGGGGTGTGAAGCGCTGAGTAGAGCGACTGGTCCTCCCCGCTGACCACCTCCCACCACCCTAATTCTTCACATAATCCCACCTCCTGGCCCAGGGACTGACCACCACCCTAGTCCTCCGCGCACGCTCACCCCCGGCCCCCCGGAGACTGACCACCACCCTGGTCCTCCGTGCACATTCACCTCCTTGGACTGACCACTGCTCTGGTCCTGTGTGCACACTCACCTCCCGACCCCCCGGGGACTGACCACCACCATGGTCTTCCGCGCAGACTCAACTCCTGACCCCCGGGGACTGACCACCACCGTAATCCTCTGCATAACCCACCTCCTGTCCCAGGGACTGACCCCCACGCTGGTCCTCCGCGCACACTCACCCCCCGGGGACTGACCCCCACCCTGGTCCTCCGCGCACACTCACCCCCCGGGGACTGACCACCACGCTGGTCCTCCGCGCACACTCGCCATCCGGGGACTGACCACCACCCTGGTCGTCCGCGCACACTCACCTCCCGACCCCCGGGGACTGACCACCACCCTGGTCCTCTGCGTAATCCCACCTCCTGACCCCTGGGACTGACCACCACCCTGGTCGTCCGCGCACACTCACCTCCCGGCCCGTGGACACCCGGGAGCAGGGCCGCTCCGGACACTCGTCTGCTGGAGCCGTCGGGGAAGCTCAGGGGTCGTGACTCCTCGACAGTGACGATAAATATCGAGGAAAAATCTAAAATTCCCGCCAAAATAACAGCAACGCGTGAACGAAGCAGAGTGAAGCTACTTCCGGCGGTTACTGTTCCGGGTTCTGCACACAAACCCCTCCGGGTGGAAACGAAAGCGGAAATGCGGACCCGGAGGTTTAGTGTTGTCGCACCGCCTAATGCAGTCGGGTTCCTCTCGAAAGTGTCTCACACAAAACGCTCCGGGCGGAAACAAAGGCGGAAATACCGACCCGGAGGTTTAGTGTTGTGACACCGCCTAAGGCATTAGGGCTGGTTTTGACAGCAGGGCTTTGAGGGTCCAGAGGAAGGCTAGGGACAGTCCACGGTGGGCTAGGGGTCAGCCTTTAGTTAGGCCAGGTGGGAAAGGCCATTGATTCTTTCCTGATGACCTGTCACAGGCCTTTGATTTCTTATTTCCCTCCCTGACCCCTGACATCCCTCCCTGACCCCTGACACATACACTGCACCTGGGGATCCTGCTGCTGTTAGGGACCTCTCCTGGGTACTGAAGAGCAACGGTGTCACTCTGGAGACTAAGGTGCGCCTGATACAGGCCATGGTCTTTGCAATCACTTGTTGTTCCTGTGTCTCTGTCTCTCTCTGTATGTGTATGTATTTGTGTGTGTGTGTGTGTGTGTTTGTGTTTATGTGTGTGTCTCTCTCTGTATGTGTATGTATTTGTGTGTGTGTGTGTGTGTGTTTCTCCCTATAAGCCTGCTCTGTGTGTGTGTCCCTCCTCCTCCTCCTCCTCCTCTCTCTCCCTCTCCCCCCTCTCTCCCTCTCCTTCCTCTCTCCTCTCTCCCTCTCCCCCTCCTCCTCTCTCCCTCTCTCTCCTGTCTCTCTCCTTCTCTCTCTCCTCTTTCCCCTCTCCGTCTCTCCCTCTCTCCCTCTCTTCTCTTCTCTTCTCTCTCTCTCTCATCTCTTTTGTCACACCGCATCTCCTTTCTCTAACGGGTCAACTCAGGAACTCCTGTGTACTGTGGGCCCTGACCCCTTCCATCTCACTGTCCACGCATGCAGCTCAGATGAGAGCAGAGCCAGGAGATTCCACAGCACTGCCCTTTAGCGACAAGCCCTACCCTCTGGTGATCTCTGAGGTGTGGTCTGAGCCCCCAGGTTCCCCATGGGGAGCGCCCAGCCCCATGCACTGGGCACACACTCTCCAAACCCTGCCCCACGCTGACCGCATGAAGAACATCCATCAGTAGTGACCATGTGTGTGTATGCAGGACACTCAGGCTGCAGCCAGACTGACAGAGAAAAGATTCAGAGCCACCCTGATGCTGATCATCCTGCAGTCCTCTGCCAACACCCAGCTGACCCTCCTGGTGTCCGTCCTCCCAGAGGGATGTCCACATGCTGACCACAGCCACTGTGTCCACCGCAGATGGGACCATACGCTCGCCCCAGGCTGGACCAAAAGATGACACAAACATGTTGGCCTCACGCTACTGGATATGTGGTCACCATGTGCTTACCACAGATGTGAACAGGCCATGACCACAGACTCGGTCATCTGTCCACAGGTTTATCTCCCTGTCCACTCCATGCTTGACCTCAGACATCCGAGACAGTGAGAATGGCTCAAGGCAGGAGAAGATTCAGATCTGCATCTCACAAGGGTCTCTCTGAGTCCACGTGATTGGCCTCTTAAAGCAACAGTTTGCACAAAACATCCTGCATCCTTTCTGGGCCCCCCCCCAATCTTGTGTCTTAAAATGTTTTTAATCCCCCAGCCCTCTCCTCCTGGACAATGAGGGGACAATATAACTGCTCCTTGATGTCACAGCACCTCCTCAAGCAGCTCAACCTTTCCCCTACCTTTCTGGGTTGCTCTTGGTGGTGTGGGAAGGGGCCAGCTCAGCAGAGATGAGGTGCGGTTTCCAGTTCTCAGGCGATTCTGAGATTGATTCCGAGTGGAGATTAGAAGAGAGGGCATGGAGGGTGGGTGGGGACTCGCTGGGGACCGGAGAGTGGGGCCATCAGATGAAAGAGAGATTGCATCTGTCACAAATGACTACCATCCACCCACCACTTCCTACCAGTCCTCCCTCTCTGTGCCTCACGCACCTTCACAGCTTATAGGGAGGAGGGGGGAAGACCTGGAGATGTCAAACCATGTCCCCAGAGAGCTGTACCTCTGGCTATGGGTATTGTAGAGAGTCAGGAAACAGAGCATTCTAAGAAGGAGTTATGCAACATAGGCATCTGACATAGGGGGTGTGGAAATTCAAGAGAGTCTATCCTTGGATCAGGACATCCTTCTGGGGAAGGTGAAGGGTCAGAGACAGAGAAAGGAAGACCGTCCATGAAATGGATGGGCACCGTGACCGCAGCCATGGGCTGGACCGTGTCAGTCTATGCGATGGACTGCCCTTGACCCCATGGCTTCACTGGTGGACTTGAACCTATCAGAGGTGATGAAGACGGCTCAGGATTTCTGTTCAGGAAATTTCTGTGCATCTCTGAGGTCTCTGGGCATCAGGACACACTTGATAATAGGTCGAGCAAACCCAGATATGGCCTAGGACCAGCTGTGGTGGAGTGGACTCCAATTCTTGGTACGTGTGTGGATGTGTGTGTGTGTGTGTGTGTGAGAGAGAGAGAGAGAGAGAGAGAGAGAGATGGAGAGACAGAGAGAGATGGGGAGAGAGAGTTAGAGAGAGAGTCGGAGAGAGAGAGACAGAGTCAGAGAGAGAGATGGAGAGAGAGAGAGAGACAGAGAGAGAGAGTCGGAGAGAGAGACGGAGAGAGAGAGAGAAGAGATGGAGAGAGAGATGGGGAGAGAGAGAGTCAGAGAGAGAGTTGGGGAGAGAGAGACAGAGAGAGGGAGAGATGGAGAGAGAGATGGGAGAAAGAGTTGGGGGGAGAGAGAGAAGAGAGATGGAGAGAGAGAGATGGACAGAGAGAGTCGGAGAGAGAGTCGGAGAAAGAGATGGAGAGAGAGAGAGAAGAGATGGAGAGAGAGACGGTTGAGAGAGAGAGAGAGAGAGTCGGAGAGGGAGAGATGGAGAGAGAGTCAGAGAGAGAGATGGAGAGATATGGAGAGAGAGTTGGAGAGAGAGAAATAGAGAGAGAGAGTCGGAGAGAGAGATGGAGAGAGAGTCGGAGAGAGAGAAATAGAGAGTGAGTCGGAAAGAGAGAGATGGAGAGAGTCGGAGAGAGATGGAGGGGGAGAGAGAGAGAAGAGAGAGATGGGGAAAGAGAGAAAGAGATGAGGGGAGAGAGAGACAGAGAGAGACGGTTGAGAGACAGAGAGACGGAGAGAGAGACACGGAGAGACAGAGAGAGAGTCGGAGAGAGAGATGGAGAAAGAGAGTCAGAGAGAGACAGGGGGAGAGAGAGTCGGAAAGAGAGAGTTGGAGAGAGAGAGGAGAGAGAGAGAGAGGCGAGATGGAGAGAGAGACAGGGAGAAAGAGATGGGGGAGAGAGAAAGAGATGAGGAGAGAGAGATGGGGAGAGACAGAGAGAGACAGTTGAGAGAGAGTCGGAGAGAGAGAGATGGAAAGAGAGAGAGAGAAAGGGGAGAGAGAGAGATGGGAAGAGAGAGATGGAGAAAGCGAGACAGACAAACAGGTAGCAGAACATCTCTTCACAGGCTGCTCAGCATGTTTTTTCCCCAGCCACAGAGCTCCAGCGCGGTTGGGTGTTTTTTTGGGGGTTTTTGTTGTTTTTTTTTATGAGGTTCCTGGGAGCAGACTCGAACCCACAATCACCAGAGTTCCTCAACATTAGAGGAGAATTCCAAGATGGCGCAGCGCCCCCTGGTGGCTGCCGTGCACGAGCTGATCACCTGAGGACAGACCATTATTGACCCATTGATTGCGTTTTGAGCAAAAAAAAATTTTAAAAAGAAGAAATTAAATAAAATTTTAAAAAGATCACAAACCAGGCCAACTTGTCCTTTGAGCATTCGCCCACAGTGTCTTTAAACATTATGAAATAGAATTTATTGGTGGAACTCATTCCTAACCAAGTCTGATCAATCTCTTATGGTATATCGTCTTTCCCATCACCTGACTTAGATGTATGGATATTGACTCCTCTCTTCCTCTTTTCCTTTGCCTGGTACCTATTCAGGAGATTGTCCATTTTTTTACCAATGCAGTGTGTGTGTGTGTGTGTGTGTGTGTGTGTGTGTGTAGATTCAGATACAGACATTTATAGTCCATCTAATCATCAATCCATCCATCTACCTACCCATCCAT
>NW_006400160.1:31107-32551 GCF_000299155.1 Elephantulus edwardii
CCATCCATCCATTCATCCACCTGTCCATCCATCCATCCATCATCCATCATTCATCCATTTACCCATCCATCCATCCATTCACTCATCCACCCACCAATCTATCTCCTCCACTCCCCCATTCCCTCACTTATCCAACTATGTCTTGATTCATGTACCCCTCACCACATCTCCTCACCCCTCCGTCTACCCTCTGTCTCCCTATCCCACAGAATGAAGAGTCCGAGCAGCTGGCCACGGTTGGGTGTGCTGTGAGAGAGGGTGGACCCATGTGCAGAGAAGCAGGTGACCTCCATGTACCTGGCCATCCTTCTTCAATACCTGTGTCCAGCACCATATTGGAAGAGATGCAGTATGAGAAGCGGGGTGCTGGCGAGCGACCCTGTCATCCAGTGGTCCTGCCCTCACATTGTGTGCTGGAGAAGTCCTGGGTGCAGAACTGGACACAGAGGCCTTTAGTCCATGGGGTCCCCTAGAATGCATGGTCCCAAACACTGGTGTTGTTCCTTGCGTTGATTGTAGAGGGTGACACCTTCTCACAACATCACATAAGCATTGTCATTCACAACGAAGGTGAAATCACCCAGGGTCACCATGTCCCCTCGCTGAGGGGTCCTCTGGGCACTCTTGTGGGGCTCCTCGGCCTTGTCCAGCTCCATCTGTGGGTACAATGTCCCCGCTGTGGGCGCATCCACCTCACCCTTGGCCAGCTGGGCCACCAGCAGGGTGTCCAGGAGGATACTGTCTTCTTCATTCGCTCCGTTGTCCAGCTTACGCACCTCCACCATGTCCTGGGTGTCCTTCATCCACTCCTGAAAAGACACGGGGCGGGGAACCGTGCTGCCTCAGAGCCCAGAGAGACACCCAACAGTGGACAGGGCTGCTGGCTGCCAAACCCAGCCCCTGCACACCCAAACCCCCAACAGTTTCAAATTGCCATTTGCCATCTACACAACCCTAGGCTGTATTATGTTTCAAAATAATTTCTGGGGAGCAGATTTGGGCTCGGTGGTGGTCAGCGTGGAATTGTGCTCTTCAGGTATTACCATTGGTGGAGGGGAGTGTTTCAGAAGACCACCGCCAGGCCATTCTTGGAAGTTGGGGATGGTGTGTGGAAGTGAGATAGAAAATGCATGAAAGGAGGCAGGTGTAGTACATGAAAATTACAGGTGTAGGACATGAAATTACAAGTGTAATACATGAAATTGTGTGTGATATCAATGCACATAAAGGATACTGTCAAACACATTGTCCTTGAACTTTGGAAGCAACCCAAAGTGACAGAAAAAAATGTTCTTGATAGAAATTTTTAAAAAAAACAAAATACAAGTTGAGCTCTGGTGGCCTAGTGGCAAGAAGCTGCACTGCCATCCCAGAGGTGACTGGTTCAAAACCACCAGATGCTGCGCTGGAGAAGGAGGAACAATCTCCTCTTGTACCTGTCAGA
>NW_006400160.1:32890-35399 GCF_000299155.1 Elephantulus edwardii
CCAGGCTGGGAGAAGGGACGCAGTTCTCTCACCTGGAAGTTTCCTCTGTGGTCCTCAAAGAGCCCAGGGAAGGAGAATTTCGGGTCTGGCACGGTTGGCATTAGGACGTTCTTCATGCTGGAATGAATGTGGGGACTCTGGTTACACAGATGGGAGCCCACATGACCCTGGATCCTCTGAGAGACCTGGGCCAGCTGTACATCTGGTGGTCACCAGCGATCAACCCCAAATTCAAGGCATAAAACTCACTCATTGCCTTTGAATCAGAGCTTACCCATAGCTGACCCTACCTTGAGTTTTAAGAGGCTGTAAATTGAACAGGAGGAAATTGTCCGTCTTTCTCCCTCAGAGAGAGTCGAACCACCGGCCTTCAAGATTGGCAGCCAAGTGCTCCAATGACATTTCTTTTAATTAAGTATCTAAATCTATTTTGTGTGTGTGTGTGAATTCAAACTCCCAGCCACCCTTCAGGACAGAGCAGAGCTGCCCCATGGGGTCTCCGAGGCTGTGAATCTTTACAGAAGCAGATGGCCTCATTTATGTCCTTCAGAGCAGCTGGGGGATTCGAACCACTAACCCTCCAGCCAGCAGGTGAGTGTTTTGACCGCTGTATTGTCAGGACTTTTCTTCACCAGCCAGCGAGACCTTGAAACCAGTTGTCTCTGGATCCAGCCCTACTCATGACCATTCTGGGACACCTCCCCGCTGTACAAGATTTCCAAGGTGATTTTGTTTGTTTGTTTCGGTTTGTGGTTGTTGTTTTTACAGACAGAGACAGCCAGGTCTTTGCTCCTAGACACTCAGCTGCAAAATCAGACTTCCAGTCATATGTTTAGCATGCAAATGCATTCACCTTTTCTACCTCCCAGAGGCTGGTTGTGTAGGACACCTGTCCTGTCAAAACCAGAAGCATTTTCACCACTCTTTGTGCTTAAACTTCACTTTAAAAAAACAAAGCAGATTCAGGGAAAAGACTTGGGTTTGTGTTAATTGTTTTTCCCCAGGAAGTGGTCCCTCTTTTTCCTCTTGGTGATGACTCAGCAATTCTTTTATCACTGACCCTCCAGGCCAGGACCTGGCCCCTGGGCAGCCAGCACTGTTGTTAACTGGTCCTGAATCATTTTCTCCATTCTCAGCTTGGTGTGGGATATGTAGGTGACTGTCCTTCTCTCTTGGCTGGTGCCAAAAAGAGATGAAAGTGGAGTGGACTGGGGCAGTCTGGAGTGTAAACAAGCTTGCAGAGACCCTAGATAAGGGTTCTGCCTTTGAATTTCGCATCAAGGCTGTCTTCATCTTACCTGTCTCCACAGACAGCACCCATGCAAACAGCAGGCGAGAAATCAAACATGCTGTTTATCTTGGGGCAAATCTCCCAGCAAAGAACTCTTAAAAGGGCTTCAGAGCAAGGATGTCAGCATAAAGACTAAGGGGCATCTGACTAAAGTGATAGTTTGAATTGCTTCATGCTGTTGGTAGGAGATGCCATAGAATTTTCCTGTACCAAACAGATCTGATTTGATGGTACACTCACACAAAAATAATAAAATAAAATAAAATAAAGAATTAAGTAGGACTTGCAGAGACCCTATAAAGTATAGATCTGAGCCCTGTTCTGTCCTGCCACCTTCTCTGACATCCTCAAGCCCATGTCTGCGGTCACTGTGTCCATCCATCTCGTCGAGGTCTTCCTCTTTGTCTCTGACCCTCCACCTTCCCCAGCAGGGTGTCCTTCTCCAAGGACTGGACCCTCCTTGACCATAGGCCCAAAGGATGTGAGACCAGATCTTCGCATGCTGGATTCTATGGACCACCTTGGCTGCACTGCGTTCAAGACAAACTTATTTGTTGTTTTGTCAATCCATGAGATATTTGGTGCTCTTCTCCAACACCACAACTCAAAGACACTGATTCTTCTCTGTCATCTTTATTGAGCAATGATGTCCAAATAAAGACTAAGGTGCATCTGACCCAAACCATGAAGCATCCTTGGTAGCATATTATGTCATTTGTTGGCCTGCAAGCTCACAGGTGGGTGGTTAGAATCCACCAATCGCTCCTTGAGAGACAGATGAGGAATCCCTTTAAAAATTGTTTATAGTCTCAGAACCCCAATCAAGAGTCACTACGAGTCAGAATTGACCCACCGTAAAGCAAGTTGGGGTTTTGGTTATGTGGAAGGATGCGGAATTCAATCGGGGGAGCTCTGAGGAGCTGTGTAGGGAGCTGCGCTGGTCATTTAAAAGCTATGCTTCTTTGGTGGTTCGAATCCACTAGTTGTTCTGAGGAAGACAGATGGGCCAGCTCCTTCTGTGGGATTTGCAGCCTCTGAAAACCCACTGGCGGCCTGACACAGAAGAGAGCACGTGGACCTTTGAGACAAAATCCTGGATGTTGCAGACTGTTAGCATGCTTAAATGGTCAGGGAAAGGTTAGGAGTTTCAATCCATCCTGAAGTGTCACAGAAGAAAGGCCTGGCAACTCTGGGTATAATAATAATAGTTATAGTAAT
>NW_006400160.1:35882-37372 GCF_000299155.1 Elephantulus edwardii
TAATATAGTGTAATAGTTACAATAGTAGTAGTAATAATAAAAACCAGCCTTTTGAAAACCCAGTGCTATGCAGCGCTCCCTGTCACCACAAGGGAGCAGATGTGAGTCCAAGATGGTGTCACATGGAGAAGCCTTGGGTGATATTCACCCAAAGATCTCAGGTTCGAATCCCACCCTAAGGCATCGAGGAAGAAAAATCTGGCAATCTACTCCTGGTAAATAAGCCAGTAAAAATGCAAGGGAACTCAGTTTTACTCCAATATCCACAAAGTTGTCTTGAGTTTCAATTCACACAATGCCTCCTGGCGGAGCGGACATCCATCGACTTGACCAGGCTCCCCCACCCCCCCCCGAAGCTTATGCTCGAAGCTGATTTCCAAGGCTGCAGCTGTGGACTCCAGCCCTCCACCCCACCTCCACTCCCCGTGGCCAGGAGGCCATTTACCTCTGTAGTTTGCACCATAACAGGAAGACAAGGAAGAGGAAGAGGACAGCCACCAAGGTGGAGATGAGAACCACTTTGAAGAAGGGAGATTCGTCCATTAGACACATCCCTGGAAAAGACGGACAATGGCCACTGTGGGTTTGGGACTCACCATATTGCCACTGGTCCCTTTGGCAAAGCCAGCGTGGTCACAGCTTTCCAGGCTGTCCATCTGATCTTTGACCTGCAGGATGCAGAGATCAGAAGAAATAGACAGTGCCCAGGCCATCTCTGAAATAGATCACGGTGGACAATCCTGGATGGAGTGGGGGATGGCGCGGGAAATGTGCAACAAAACTCAGAATAAAAAAAGAAGGCCCACCCATGTTTATTGTAGCTTTGTTCACAATAACAGTTAGAAACAACCCAAGTGCCCATCAACAAATGGATGGATAAAGAAGCTGTGGTATATTCACACAATGGAATATTATACAGCACTGAAAAAACAAGGAACTCATACAATATTATGCAAAATGGGTGAGCCTGGAGGACATTATGCAGAGTGAAGTATATCATCGCAAAAAGACAAATACAGCATAGTTCCACGGTTGTAAAATGGGACTGACATCAGGGTTGGGAGGAGACTGAGAATGATGGGATAAATAATGTAGACTGCATTGAAACAGATGAGAAAGAGAACTGTTTAAAAGGGATATGTGATTAGGTATTACTGTCATGACAGGAGTCCAGAGTGAAGGCTGCATAGTGGAGCGGGAGGGATTGTATAACAATGAAAGAGTTTTCTTTTGCTTTTCAAAAAGTGAATTGGGAGGAAGGGGTGGACAGGGGTAAAAGTGCAACAATCAATGAATGACAATCCAAAGTCTCTGTAATTTTTCATTAAAATTAATAATTTTTTTTATTTTAAAAAAGGAGGCCATGCTTGCTGATTTGATAGAGGCCGGTGGAACCCCAGAACATATAACCCTTAATCACCCTTTATAAACTGGAGTGAGGCCCCAATCACTGAGCCGCCGCCGAGGACTCAGCTGCCTCCCCCTCGAGC
>NW_006400160.1:38311-46661 GCF_000299155.1 Elephantulus edwardii
TCTTTCTGACCAGACATAATCCTGAAGCCTTGTCTGTCCCAGAAAACACCAGGATGTGAGGCAAACTTCAGAGTTAAACTTTTGACAAGGGAACAAGCTGACATCAGTCCTAGCTAGCTGTAGAGCTTGCAGCTTGATAGCAACAGCGGCCCAATGCCCTGTGAAGGAACAACTTGCTCTCCCCCCACCACCCTTTTCAGTTTTAATGTTATGTATTTAAACTTATTTAAATAAAATTTGTTTTTAGAAAAAAACAACAACAAAAAAAAAACTGGAGTGAAACTCACACGCATTCACATCCCAGGACTCCACTTTCATCCAGAGAAAAGACAGGGCTCTAAGATGACCACTAACGCCAGGGAGGAGGTCACTGCTTAGAATAGCCAGCCACAGAAGAACAGAAGAGTGGCATTTGGCCCGCAATAAAGCCCAGGATTTAAAGAGGAAAGGCAGAAGGACTAGTGGGAAAGGGATTCCCAGGGAGGGAATGGGAGGGAGGAGTGCTGGTCCATTGTGGAGATGGCCATTCACACTGGGAACTAGGGTATAAACTGGCTTTGTGAACTTGCACCCCAGTCCCTGTCGTGAATTAAAAAGGTCACTTTGCAAACCCACTAGCTGCCAAAGAGAGACAGGGCAGTCGGGTCCTGTAAAAATATACAGTCTTGGAAACCTCGATGGATCCAGGTAGCTCCATCTTGTAGGACCAAAGACTTCTAAGTAACTTGAACACTGACTCAGTCCATTCAACGCCTCCCCTGCAAGTATCTTTCCCCCTCAAAGACACTGATAGACCTGAACCACCCACCTTGATGTCTGCAGGTGACCGTTTAAACAACGCACGACCAGGGCTTCACCTGTGACTCTTGAGAGAGGTTAAAGTGGGTTTTCCCTTCACGTTGCTTTCAGGGGCTACTGGGATGAAAGCTGACTTCTAGGGACCCTTTTTTAAAAAAAAGTTACAATGCTCTAAATGTTCCCTAAAATGAAAACAGAAACCAACAAATCAAACCCACTGTCTGCTCTAAATCGTAGCAGCCCTAGAGACCAGAGTAGAGCTGCCCCAGAGGTCTCTGAGGCCGTGAATCTTTATAGAAGCAGAAGAGTTAAGAGTGGACTTGAAAGAGACATTAAAAGAAGGGCTCTTGGTGAGATAGCAATTTGTGAAAGCCCCCAAGATTATCCCTAAAGATTGGCACTGAATTCACTCAACAGCTCTATGTTTAGCCAAATACATATTATTAAGTGCCGTTGCATTACCTGCCAGAAACCAGAGAATCACAACTCTGCTTTATGACCTCTCCTGTCCTGGAAACCACTGTATCAATCAATCTCTTGAGGGTCTTGCTCTCTTCCACTGACCATCTAATTTTCCCAGCAAGACCTCCTTCTTCAGAGAACTGGCCCGTCCTCATACCTTGCCCAAAGTATATGAGATAAAGTTCCACCATTCTTGTTTCGAAGGAACACGCATGCCTTACGTTCTTCAAGGTGGATATATTTGTATTTTTCCATATGTGTTTGACCATTCTCTACTGTTGCTGTCCTTAGCTATTATGAAGCCATCTTGGCCTTAAAGGGACCCCTTGTGTTACAGAAGGCTACCTCATCCTATCCTGTGTCATTGGTTCTCCCCATACTTGAGTTCATCATGGACATGGCTATGTCCATCCATCTCATTGAAGGGCCTCCCCTTCCTGGACCTGCTATGTTTCCAGGAATGAAGTCCTTCTCCAGGTATCGGTGCCCCTCCGGATGTATACACAGCAGATATAATGAAGAATCCCATGGCCACTTTGAATGGCAAGCCAATCAGATGATCAATCACGCCAAAAAGGAGTGAAGGTCTTAAAAGAACCACCGAAACAAGATCGTAAGGGTAATGATTTTTTTCCAGGGATAAATCTTATCAGGGTAGGAAAGAAGAAGAGTGGAGATGAGAATCACAGGGAGGGACCAGGAATCAGAAGATCAAGGACGGCAGTCTTGAAGACAGATGGCATCTTAACATCAAGAAAACAAAAATCCTGTCCCCACATCAACCAGCAGCAACATGATATATGGAAAAAAGATTGCTGTTGCTCATAATTCATGCTCATAATTCCTTGAGTCACCAAACTTGGCTGACCTGACAATCTCACAGCATTATTTTAAAGACCGGAGCTCATCTACACAGTGACCAGCACATCAGGCTTTGTATAAATGATACTCATCCTCACTGGGGTGGACCATAAAAAATGAAGTGTCCATGATAGTTCAGTGGTTCAAATGCACCACCTGGTCCATGAGAGAAAGGTGAGACAGTTTGCTCCTGAAAAGAGTTAAGGTCTCGGATCCCTACGGGGAAGTTCTGCTCTCTCCTTCTGGGTCACTAGGATTTGAGGTCAACTTGAGAGTAGTGAGATTGGTTTGGATCTGGGTTGTTGTTGTATTAATTGAAGAGGGAGAGAGAGAGAGAGAAGGAGAGAAAGATAAGTGGATGATAGATAGATAGATAGATAGATAGATAGATAGATAGATAGATAGATAGATAGACAGATTAATTGATGGATGGGTGGGTGGGTGGATAGATAGATAGATGATTGAACAAAAGAGCAGGCAGATAGATAAATAGGTAGATGGATGAATAGCTAGAGAGATGGAGAGATGAATGGATAGATAAATGAGTAAATGGATGGATAACTACAGGAATGGATGAATGGATGGATGGATGATAGATAGATAGATAGATAGATAGATAGATAGATAGATAGATAGATAGATAAGATAGATAGACAATAGATAAGTGGGTATATGGATGGATGGACAGATGGATAGAAATTTGAATGGACTAAGATAAATGGGTAGGTGGATGGATAGCTAGAGGGATGAAAAGAAGGATGTATACATGGGTGGATAGATGGATGGACAGACAGTAGGACAGCTGGATGGATGTTCAGATGGACACATAGATGGATGGATGGATGGATGGATGGATGGATGGATGGATGGATGGATGGATGGATGGATGATGGATGGGTGGGTGGATGGATGGATGGATGGATGGATGAGTGAATGGATGGATGGATGGATGGATGGATGGAAAGACAATAGATAAATGGGTAGATGGATGGACAGCTAGAGGGATAGATAGATGGATGGATGGATGCATAGATGGATAGACAGACAGAAGAACAGATGGATGGATGTTCAGATGGGCAGATAGATAGGCAAATGGATGGATGGATGGATGGATGGAGAGACAATAGATAAATGGGTAGATGGATGGATAGCTAGAGGGAGGGAGGGAGGGAGGGATAGATGGATAGACAGACAGAAGGACAGATGGATGGATGTTCAGATGGAAAGATAGATAGGCAAATGGATGGATGGATGGATGGATGGATGGATGGATGGATGGATGGATAGAAAAATGAATGGGTAGATGGATGGATAGCTAGAAGGTGGATAGATACATGTATGACTATATGAATGGACAGACAGAAGGACATATTCATATGGACAGACAGATGAATAGATAGATAGATTAGATAGATAGATAGATAGATAGATAGATAGATAGATAGATAGATGATAGAATGAATCAGTTCATTGAGGAAGGCTGCCTGTAGACAAAGTGAAAACTGTATTTCAAACACATCTTTGAAATTCAGATCCCTCATGGCCATTGCTGGCCATCCACCACCCCAAACCCCTTGGTCACAAATGTGGACCCGACCCAGCTCCATAACAGGTATCACCTGTCCTCCGTCCCCTCTGCCACCGGGTCACTTCCGACCAGTCGCTGGGGTAGGTCTCTGAGCCGTAGCTGGACGGCTTGGTCTGCACCCGGGCCCGGAACAAGTAGCACTTGTCCATGTCCAGGTTCCTGATGGTCACACGGCACGTCTCCTCCTTGGCGGACTGCACAGGAAAGGCCGACAGACATAGGACGGTGGCTCGAGTGAGTATTCTTAGCTGAGCCCTGGAGATGCCCACCCACGTCTACCACCTGGCTTTCGAGTGCCCAATCCTCCATCCTTCTGCCCCATCTTCATCTTCCATCCATCTATCCATCCATCCATCCATCATCCATCCACCCACCTATCCATCTATTTTCCCATCCATCCATCCATCCATCCATCTACCCATCATCCATCCATTCAACCATCCATCATCCATCCATCCATCCATCTATCCATCCATCCATCCATCCATCCATCCATCTATCCATCAATCCATCCATCTATCCATCCATCCACCATCCATCCATCAATCCATCTATCCACCCTCCCGTCCATCCATCCACCCATCCATCCATTCATCCATCCATTTGCCCATCCATCCATCCATCCATTTGCCTATCTGTCCATCTGGACATTCATCCATCTGTCCTTCTGTCATCCATCTATGCATCCATCCATCTTTCCACCCCTCTAGCTATATATCCATCTACCCATTTATCTATTGTCCATCCATTCATCTACCCATCCATCCATCCATCCACCCACCCATCCAGCCATCATTCATCCATCTATCCATGTGTGCCCTTGACCTTCTTCTCCTCCCAAGAGCAATCCGTCATGACCAATATTGTATAAGACTGGGGAGCTCTGGTGGCTTCGTGATAGGGAGGTGTGTACAATCAGAATCCACTCACTACACCACAGGAGAAAAATGGGTGATCCTTTCCTGGAGGACTAAACCCACTGAAAACCCACCAAAGGGTCCCCTAGCAGTCAATTCTAACTTGATGGTACACAACAACCATAACAAAACTTTTAAGAGAAAGTCATTCTTGGGTGGCCGCTAGGAATGGAAATAGAAGGAGAGAGGAATAAAATTTAACAGATGTTGTGGCTGTTAGATGTTGTCAACTCAATTATGACTTAGATTTTGGCCATGAGCAAGAAATGGGAGACTCGGCCTGGCCTGGTCCACCCTCAGTCTCTCCAACACACTCACGCCCATGGCTGCGGGCACCGTGTCCATCCATCTCAGGGAAGGTCTTCCTTGCTTTTTCCATCCTCACCTGACCACACGCCCCACATGTATGTGAGATCAATGCTCACCATCCTCGAGCTGGGACTTACAATTCGTATTTGAGTCAGAAAGACAAGTCTACACATAACAGATCTTAAGCCAACCCCCTTGTTCTTGAGATCTACTCACCTGCCACTCAGAATCAAAGGTGCTCTTGTACTGAATCTCATAGTAGAGGCCCTGATAGTCGAGATCAGAACATGTCACCGTGACGGCTTCTTGTGTCCACAGGAAGGTCAAGTCCTTGGTGGAGTTGGGCTTCACTACAAGAAAAAGAACCACAGAAGTATCACTTCCTTGACAAAATAAACACCTGCATTTCCTTGCTTTCTTTCTTGTAGGTTTTGAACCTGGTTGGTGACAAGGGTCGCACGTCCACTGCAGAACCACCAAATCTGTGGTCTGAAGTATTTTCACTTGAGAAAGACACTGGCAGAGCTGTGCCCCCTTCAAAGACGGTGACCGATCACCCAACAGTTGTAAGATTTTGCTATTTAGAAGCGTCCCACAGTACGTCCTCAGAATCGATCCCATGGGGAGGTGGCTTGGGTTTTACTCTTTTAAGGGAAACTCTGAAAACAACTATGAGATATCATCTCACCCCAGTCAGAATAGCAAAATTGAACAGAACAGCAAGCAACAAAGGCTGGCGAGCTTGCAGAGAAACTGGAACCCTTATTCACTGTTGGTGGGAGTGTAAAATGGTGCAACCACTGTGGAAGGTGGTATGGATGGCGCTTTCTCAAAAAGCTGCAAACAGAGATACCATTTGACCCAGCAATTCCAATACTGGGAATATACCCCAAAGAGACCATAACTGACATCCAAGCAGATAGATGCACACCCATGTTTATCGCAGCTTTGCTCACAATAGCAAGGAGTTGCAAACAACCTAGGTGCCCATAAACAAACGAATGGATAAAGAAGCTGTGGTATATTCACACAATGGAATATTACGCTGCAATGAAAAACAAGAAAGTAATGCAATATGATTTAAAATGGGTGACCCTGCAGGACATTATGCTGAGTGAAGTATCTCAGTCACAAAGGGACAAATACTGCATGGTGCCACTGTTGTAGAATGGGACTGACATCAGGGTTGGGGTAAGACTGAGAAAAACTGGATCAATTATGTATACCGCACTGAAACAGATGAGGGAGAGAACAATGTAAAAGATATATATAATACGGAATTGTGGTTATCACAAGAGTCTAGAATAAAAGTTGCATAGTGGAGTGTACTCAGGGCAGGTTGGAGAGATTGTATACCAATGAAGGAATTTTTCTTTTAATTTTCAAAGAGAGGAGCGAACTAGGGAGGAGGGGTGGGCAGGGAGAAAAGTACAACAATGACTGAATGGAAATTAAAAATCTCTGTAAATGTTCATTAAATTAATAAATTAAATTTTTTAATGCTTTCTAAAAAAAAAAGAGAGAAACTCTGTTGACAGAAGGGTGGGAAGGGCGGAGGGTCAGGAAAGAAGAGGAAAACCCTAAATCAGGTGGATTGATATGGTGACTACCACCATGGGCTTTAGAGTATCAAGAAGTGTGAAGATGGCACAGATAGGAGGAGAGGGTTTAGAATAATTATTTATAGGGTTGCTATGAGCTGTACTCAACTCAACAGGCCCTCATAACACCTGTGACCTCGGCACCACAATTCCTTACCGCAAAGCCACCATAAAACATATTTTAATGTCTCCCTCCACTCCTGGACTTGGCTCTACCTAGCATCTTGATGGTGGTCACTCAGATCAAATTTATTCACTTTACAATCAATATTTTTTTTTAAAGATTCAGCAATCATTTGTCTATTTGATGAACTGGACAACTAGGTGTTGCTGTGATGTTGAACACTGTTCCATAGTTGTATCAAATACCGTAATGGTTATCCATTGTGCACAATGTTTGGATGAGCTTCCAGATTGAGTTATGCTGGGAAGCAAGAGTGGCATTCACTTTCTAAAAAGATACCTCCGAAAACTCTACAAACTCTCTAAACTTTACAAACTCTCTAAACTCCACAAAAATCTCTAAATTCTCTAAACGTACAGAAATGATGTTAGTTATAGAACAGAATTTAGGTCTTTTGTACAAAGCTTACTCTCAGTCATATTTGACTTGACAACACTTAACCACCACTGAAAGAAAGTAGTGCTGTTATATCTGGAAGAACACTCTTCCACTTTGTACATCACTCTTTCTCAACGTGTTGTATGTGGTAATCTGGGTTTGCTGTGATGCTGAACCTTGTGTATTGGGGTATCTAATATTAGAATGGTTTCCCAATGTGGACAGTGTTTGGTGGAGCCTCCAGATATAAAACAGAGTTGGAAGCAGGAGTGGCATCCATTTCCTAAACCACATGCCTCTGGAAACTCTATGAACTTGGAGACTTGAAGATAGTCAGAGAAAGGCATTAGGTCTTTTTTTCATAGTCGCTATGAGTCATGCTCACTCAACTCGACGGCAGTCAACAACAACAGCTTCTGTCCAGGATTTTCTTGAAAAAGCAAAGGATCATTTTAAGACTAAAATCTGCCTGACCCATGTCGTGGATTTTTTTCCCCATTGCTTTGGAAGCATGTGGGGAATGTTGGGGATGGAATCAGGATAGGAAGAATGGGTGCCTTGGAGCTGTAGTGTTGGAGAAGCAAACTGAAGAGCCCACGGGCTGGCAAAAGAACCAATAAATGTACCCCAGAGGCTGTGTGACCAGGGTGCTCTTGGAGGCAGGGTTGGGGAGACTTTGTCTTACGTATGTTGGGTGTCTTTTCAGGAAAGGCAATCTTTGGAAGAAGGCATCACGGTGGAAAAGGGTGATGGTCAGTGGAAAACAAAAAGACCCTCAAGGATGTGGAAGTGATTAACAGTGGGTGCTGACTATGAACTCACCCAAAACCACAAGTGTCCACTGTGTGTCCCTATGGCCTTTCGAGGACAGTCCCTCCAGTGTCCAGCAGTGGACACCTACGATTACTCACACCAACTAGAGACACCCCCACACACCCCACTTGTTGACATGGACCTTCTAGGGAATGCCACCTCTTTCCTCTCAGGGTCACAGAGGGAGTCCTCTCAATGGGGAGTGGACAGTGGACCTGACAGGACTCACAGAAATTGCTGATCCACAAGCTTTCGTTCAGGAGAGTGTGGGTCCAGTTATGGAGGCTGAAGTCAAGCACGACATCCTTGTCCCCTTCTTCTGTAGGTTCCACGTCCAGGACGCATGCGGTCACATAGCCTTGGTCGAGGAGGTAGTGGGGACATGGCTTGACCCACACACTTCCAAAACTGTGGGGGAGGGAGGGAGGGAGAAGGAGAG
>NW_006400160.1:47344-49854 GCF_000299155.1 Elephantulus edwardii
AGAGAGAGAGAGAGAGAGAGAGAGAGAGAGAGAGAGAGAGAGAACGGTCCAGCTGGGATTTAGAGACACCACCTTCACCTATGGCACCAAACTCACTTCTCTTTCATCCTCTACCATAGAGTTGATACAGTCTATTGAGATAACACCAATTTGTTACATCTGTGTGCAATCTCTTTTTCCTTCCTGAGACGCCCTCGAAGGCACTGGGTGAGGCAGACCCTAGGTACCCATTTCGTCAAGAATCTAGACATTTCCACGTGTGGCTCACTCATCACTCAGGTATGACACTTCAAGCTGGCCAAGGACTGGACCTTGCTGAGATCTCTTGGAATGGACGGAGTGAGAGAGACACTCGGTATCAATTTTGTTAGGAATCTGGATAATTTGGTATGAGGTGTGGGGATACTTCAGATTGATGGGTGTAGGTGCCAGGCTGAGATCAGAACTCATAACACACACTCCCATTCTCAACCCCTCCTCTTTGCATCCAAGAAACACCCAAGTCTGAGGGTTTGGTGAAAGAGTCATCGTAGCAGAGATAGTCCAACCGCACAGGAGTGCGTACCTGAAGGACTTACCTGTAGAAAAAGCTCAGATTGGTCCCCGGGAGGCTGCTTGCATTCCACATCACTTTCACAGTGTCAAAATTAAAATTGACAAGCCGGAACGGCAAGATTTCTGGTGAGAGACACCAGAAAGACACACAATGAGGCGACTTGTCACTTAAAATTTGCAAAACAGTGGGCTTGTGTCTGTTGTGAGGAGGGGAGGGTGCATGGCTGGGGGGACAGTGGGAAAGACTGTTTTTCACAAATGACCCTGGAATTTGGTGATACATCAAAACTGGTGTCCATATGCATGAAGGATGGAGTGAAACAGAATGATATATGAACTTGGTAAGCAAACTAATATAAATGAAACCCTTATTTTTATTAGAAAGAAGGTTAAATCCCAGAAGTGAGCAGTTCGAATCCACCAGATGCTGTGTGGGAGAAGGAGGGACCATCTGATTTGATGGGGAAAGAAAAGAAATATTATTATTAACATTTATTAAAATAATAAGAAGAATGGAATTCCACAATGTCTGTAAATATTCGTTGAAATTTATAGTAATAATAAAAAAATAAAATATTTTTTACACAATTAGAAAGAAGGTTAGTGCCTTGGGTATATTGATATCAAAAGTAAAAAGGGCTTGAAGCATTTCCTGAAGATGATCAAAGACTACAGTTCTCCATGTGGATGACATCTGAATAGTGAAGAAACAAAAATTATTATCACTGGGAGAGTAATAAATAGCATGATAGATAGGGGATGTAAAGTTATCAATGTTTTATCCAAAGTTATCAAATTTTACTTGGATCTTCAATCAATATCCTTGTGAGCAACAGTCAAGAGATCAAAACACATGTTTCCCTGTGAAAATTGGCTGTCAGGGGCCTTGTCAAAGTGGGAACGAGCAACAGTGTCAGTTGGAGGACTAAGGTGTACCAGATCCAAGCTTTGGTATTTTCAAGTTTGCATCTGAATGTTGGACAATGAATAAGGAAGGCCAAAAAAGAATGGACAGCTCTGAGCGGTGGGGTTGGAGGAAGAAAACGCTGACCATCCCATGGATGGCCAAGAGAACACACAAGTCTGTCTAGGAAGAAGGTCAACTAGGGTTCTCCTTGGAGGCCAGTCTGGGGAGTCCTTGGAGAAGGACGTCCTGCTGGAGAAAGTGGAGGATCTGAGACAGAGAGGCAGACCCTTGATGAGGTGGATGGACTCAGCGACTGTAACTATGGGTTTGAGGAAGGTGGAGATTGTAGTACTTAATGTGAGCCATCAACAACATCAAATGTAAGTAGATGATAGATAATAGATGATAGATAGATAGATGATACATAGATATAGATAGAGAGATAGATAGATATGATGGATTGATAAGTAGATACATAGATAATTAGATGATCAATAGATGATAGATAGATAGATAGATAGATAGATAGATAGATAGATAGATAGATAGATATGATGGATGGATGGATAGATGTGTAGATACGTAGATACATAGATGATCAATAGGTGATAGATAGGTAGATAGATAGATAGATATGATGCATAGATAGATAGCTACATAGATGGATAGGTAGATACATAGATATGTAGATGATCAATAGATGATAGATAGATAGATAGATATGATGGATGTATAGGTAGATACATAGATATGTAGATGATCAGTAGATGATAGAGATAGATGATAGATAGATAGATAGATAGATAGATAGATAGATAGATAGATAGATAGATAGATAGATGATAGATAGATATGATGGATGGGTGGATAGATATGTAGATACATAGATACATAGATGATCAATAGGTGATAGATATGATAGATGGATAGATATGTAGATACATAGATAGATGATCAATAGGTGATAGATAGATAGGCATGATGGGTGGATGGATGGATAGATATGTAGATACGTAGATATGTAGATGATCAATAGGTGATAGATATA
>NW_006400160.1:51120-59414 GCF_000299155.1 Elephantulus edwardii
ACCAAGAGGCAGTAGTCAGAACAGAGCAGGGTAACACTGCATGGTTCAAAATAGGGAAGGGTGTACTCCAGGGATGCATTCTGTCTCCATACCTTTTCAACATGTATGCAGAGCAGATTATCTGAGAGGCTGGGCTCTATGAGGAGAATTGTGGCATCAAGATTGGTGGAAGATAGATATAGATATCATTTTATTAAGAGCCTCATCCTTACGTTCTGCATCCGTGGGTCTATTTCCTGAATGATTTTACGCAGGAGCGGGAAACACCAGAAGTATCCTGTCACCCTAGTGCCACACAGGAGTGGGTTCTGGTTCACACCCACCCAGGAGGACAGTGGGGAATTGTCTCGAATCTAAACCTTGGCAGGAAAAGATTGCGTCATGTTTGTCCCCAGGGTGAGCTGGTGGGCTCAGAGGGCTGACCGGCCAAGGAGGAGAAGCAGAAAGTTTTGATGGTCACTCCCTAGGGTGCCTGGATAATGGCAGAAGCAGCCCCAGAGGGGGGCTTTTTCAGAGGGGGCCTTAAGTTCTCTGTGGTGGCTGAGGGTGTGGAAAACCCCTGTTTCTTTGTAAAAGGAACTGAAGAGCGGGCGTCTTATCTCCACAGCTTTCCATCTGTCCCTGGCAGAGGACAGGGGTGCCCCATGTGAACCCACAGACCTCAGCCGAAATGGGGGATGTGTGGTGGGTGGAAGAGGGCACCCCCACATCCCCCCCGTGGCCCTGCTGGTGTGGAGATGAAGGACCCTCTCCAGACAGCCTCTGAGAACAGCAGGGTGGACAGCAGGTGAGAAGGAAAGACGGACACGAGGGGGTGACTAGGAAGACGGTGGCTGGAGTATTCTGCTGGGACAATGGTGCCAGTGGACAAAAGACCACAACAAGGGTGCCCTGAGGGCCCTTGGCCTCCTTCCAAGTGGGCAGAAGTGGGGTCGCTAGGACCCGGGGTCACAGAGGACTCAGATAGTCAAACCTGTTTGCCATTGACCAATGGCAAGTAAAAAACTGTCCACCTTTCTGAACAACCTGTTGTGTCCAGGGATTTCAGGAGCCCACACCATCCTCTCCCTCACACGGGTCCCCTCCCAGACTTGAGGGCAAAGGTCCACCTTTATCCCAATTTCCTTCATGGGGGAATTTTCTAACTTTGTTTATGTTCTGTCTCAGTCTCAGTTCCCTAAGTGCGCTGTAACAGAAATACCACGCATGGGTGTCTCGACCCGACACCCGAAATATCTATTTCCCTGGAAGCCTGTGCTGTGGTTTGCTCTGGGTGGGGCCTGGGGAAGGGTGTCCTTGGAGCTTCTGTGGTAATAGCTCACGCCCCTTGCCATCAAGAGGCAGCTTGTAGCTTTACTTTGCTGTTACTTTTATTTCTTTGTGTTTGTTTGTATTCTTCGCAAGGACATAAATTGTCCTTCACACGCACACGCACACCCATTCTCCTCCCTTCCCCAATTTCCTTTATAATATTTGTCCTGTTCCAGGATGTGTGGCTTGTGGGACATCTAATTTCAAATCCTCGGTTCCTGTCCTGTTGTCCTGCAAGTCACCCATTCCAAGGTGGGTGGCCTTCACAATCTAGTCATCCTTTTCCCATTCTCCCCAACTCCACCTCCCAGCAAGTCTATTCTTGCCCCTAGAATCGTATGTCCTGTGTGTCCATCTGTCAGTGAGATAGTTCACTCGGCATAATGTTCTCCAGACCCCTCCACGTTGTGGAGTGTGTCATGAATTTGTTGTTAAGCAGATGTTTTGTGTTGCAACAAAGATTCACTCAACACATATAAATTTAGAAAAAAAAGAAAGGAAAGGAAAGAAAGATGATGTCTGACAGAAGTCATGGTATTTTCAATTATTTCTTAAGAGTCTAAAAGTGATCAATGAATAAAGATGAAGGAAAGAAAAATTTTTTAAAAAAAGGTGCACTCAAAACACATCTAACAGTCATGTTCTGAGAGGTCATTGAGTCCACTACAGCTCATCGCCTATCTGAGCTCTGATCTGTCTTGCCCTGGTTGGCCTCACCCTCTCTGACAAGCTCCAGTCCATGGCTGTGGTCACTGTGTCCATCTGTCTAGTGGACATCCTTCCTCTCTGTGTCTGACCCTCTACTTACAGAGAAAGCATACAAGGGTACAAAGGAGAGGACAGAATGAGGCCTAGGAACAGTAGCAAAGTGGAAGATGGAATTACAGTGTGGCAATTCTTGAGCGTGTCAAATGGACTCTGATGCATAGTGACCCTGTGATCAATAGATCTGACCCCTGTCCTGTCCCATCCTATTCTCATCCTCTCTGACAGGCTCCAGCCCATGGCATCCAACACCCACAGTGTGTGCCATTAAATCAGAACCAACTCCTAGCTGGCCTCATGGATATAAATCACCCTGGAGGACATGGTCCGTCCATCTCCTATTTGAGCCATCTGTCTTTGGTATTGCAGGGCAGCTTCTTACCACTAGGCCACCAGACTTTCTTTATGTTGTTGTTGTTGTTGTTATATGCCATCAAGTTGCCTGAAATTCATGTTGTTGTTGTTGTTTGGTGCCATCAAGTTGTAGATGAATCATAGTGACCCTATGAACGAACGGCCTGAGCACTGTTCGTACATAGAGTTTCCGGAGGCAAGCCATTTTGGAAGTGGATGCCACTCCTGCTTCCAGGCTTGATTTAGTCAGGAAGCTCCAGCCAACACTGTCCACCATGGGTACCCATTACCACGACTGGCACATCACTGTCACAGTGTTCAGCATCACAGCAACATGAGTTACCTCTGTACAGCAATGC
Organism: Elephantulus edwardii; assembly: GCF_000299155.1. Taxonomy (NCBI): domain Eukaryota; kingdom Metazoa; phylum Chordata; class Mammalia; order Macroscelidea; family Macroscelididae; genus Elephantulus; species Elephantulus edwardii. Next base: position 53,910 of record NW_006400160.1, read on the forward strand.
ACAGACCAGTGCTATACCACCTAGAAGAATGTTTGACAGGAAAACAATTTGAACCTGGCCCGAGGGCCGCAGGCCCAAGGGCCCTTTGGGCTTAGGCCGCCTCCTGCCTGAAGCCCTAAGGCCAAACCTGGCTTGCCTCACTCCCAGGGAAACTCATAGCGACCCTATATACAATAGCTCTGAAGCCTGCCCTGTCCTGAGTCAGTCTCACTGTCTCTGACACACCGACCCCCATGACCCCAGTCACTGTGTCAATCCATATGATGTTGCTGTGTACCATAAAGTCAGAACTGACCCATAGCTGACGCTCTGGCAGATTTTCAGAAGCAGTTAATTGCACAGGAGGAGATGCCCATCCTTCTTTCATGGAGCACCTGGTGGCCTTGAAATGCATGTCTCTGGGATTGCAGTCCAGCTTCTTGACACTGGGCCACCAGCGGTAATAACAATAAAGAGGAGATGTGACACCAGAATGTATCTAGAAACCTACAGTATCTCTCTAGTAGCATCTGTGTGTAGCACAGTGTGGAGGGAAGGCAGGTCTCTCACAGAGTGGACCAGGCGTGACATACAGTGTCACCAGCTGGGATTCATTTGTATCTGACTCCCGGCCACCCTGTAGGACACAGCAGAGCTTCCCCATGGGGTCTCCGAGGCTGGGAATCTTTACAGAAGCAGATGGACCTCACATTTCTCTCTCAGAGCGGCTGGTGGATTCGAACCACCCTGTCCTGTCCTGCTCCATCCGTAGCCTCTCTGACACACTGCTGCCCATGACTGTGGTCACTCTGTTCATCCATCTCATGGAGGGTCTCTCCTCTCTGTCTCTGACCCCCCACCTTCCCCAGAGGATGTCCTTCTCCAAGGACTGGCCCCTCTTGACCACAGGCCCTAAGGGTGTGAGACCAAGTCTCCCCATCTTTAGCTCCAAGAAGCGATGCTGACTTGTACCTTCTCCAAGCCATATCTATTTCTTCTTTTTGGCTGTTCATTAAATGTTTAGTACTCTTCTTCCAGCACCACACAGCTCAATCAGAAAGGTGGATTTCATTTGCAAAGAGTGTCTGCCCCACGCAGGGTGCTGTTCGGAAAAATCTCTAACAGGGTTTCTTTGAGAACAGCAAATAGATAAGACAATGTGCTTAAATGGATGGTGAGGTTTTAAGTTCCCAAGGGGAGATATAAAGGATGATGTCCGTATCAGAGAACAGTGAGAAATTATTGACCTGGTGCTTAGCTGGCTGTGCACGGAGTCAGGACAGAATCATGAGAAAATGAATTGGAACAAAGCAGAAAATGTTGGACACACATAGAGAGAGAGAAGAGAGGAGAGAGGGGAGAGAGAGAGAATGGAGAGGGGGGAGAGGGAGAGAGGGAGGAGGAGGAGGAGGGAGAAGGGAGAGAGATATAAGAAGAGAGAGAGAGAAGAAAAGAGAGAAGGGGAGAGAGAGAGGACAGGGAGAGAAAGAGGAGAGGGTGGAGAGATGAGAGGAGAGGAGGAGAGATAGAAGGAGAGAGAGAAGGGAGAGAAATATAAGAAGAGAGAGAAAGAGGTAGAGAAGAAAAGAGAGAAGGGGAGAGATGAAGAAGAAGAAGAAGAAGAAGAAGAAGAAGAAGAAGAAGAAGAAGAAGAAGAAGAAGAAGAAGAGGAGGAGGAGGAGGAGGAGGAAGAGGAAGAAGAAGAAAGGAGAAAAGGGGAGAGAGAGTCAGAGAGAGAGAGGAGGGGCGAGAGGAGGAGAGATAGAAGAGAGAAGGGAGAGAGATATAAGGAGAGAGAAGAAAAGAGAGAAAGGAGAGAGGGAGAGAGAGAGGGGGAGAGATAGGAGAGAGAAAAGGGAGAAAGATATGAAAAGAGAGAGAGAAGAAAAGAGAATGGGAGAGAGAGGACAGGGAGAGAGAGATTAAAGAGAGTAGGAGAGAAGGGAGAGGGAGAGAGAAGGAGGGGAGAGAGAGGAGAGGAGAGGAGAGGAGAGGAGAGAAGAGAAGAGAAGAGAAGAGAAATTTATCTGGTCTTGAGGGGAGAGGGACTTACCAGATTCGGATGCCTCCAGACTCAGGCAATGTCCCAGGAGAAGCAGAGAGACCGCTGGCCAGGACGGGAAGGGACACAGCATGGTGCAGAGAGGAAAGGGCCTCCCAGAAGGAGCAGGAGAGTGGAAGTGGGGTGTCCCCAAACGACGTGTCACACACCACCTTTTAAACGGGAGCACAGCCTGCAGGGGGAAATGACTACGGGAAATGAACAGTCATGGTTTATTTTTACAAAGGAGATTCTTAACAGCCCCGGGAGCACACACGGACACACACAGACACGCATCAAAATCAATTTGAAAAAAAAAAAATAGATCATCACTGCCAAGTTGGCACAGAGACACAGAGAACATACATGTCATAGAGTAGGACTGTCCCTAAAATAAATGTTTCTTAGCTCTAACCTTTCTACGCATTGGGAAAAGACACTGCCTTTTTAAAGTGCCAAAGAGCAAGGATGTCGGATTCAAGACTAAGGTGCACCTGAGCCATGGTATTTTCTGATTGCTTCATATGAGTTGCAGGTGACTTGATAGCACAGAACAACAACAACAACAACAACATATGTATATGAAACCTGGGCAATGAAAAAATCAAAATGGGCACTGCATTTTGGACAAAGCCACTGCCAAGGACCTCTTTAAAGTGTCAACAAGCAAGGCTATCACTTTAAAGACTAAGGTGCAACGGATTCAAATTATGGTGATGAAAAATGCTTGGTATGCATGCAAAAGTTGGGCCATGGATAAGGAAGAAATTCTTCAAAATGTGTTGCTTGGGGTAAATCTGCTCTTAATAACCTCTTTAAGGTGACAAAGAGCAAGGATGTAACTGGAAAGACTAAGGTGTGTCTGACCTCAGCTGTGGTGTTTTTTACTGTTGTTATTGTTTCATATGCATGTGAAACTTAGGGCGTGGATAAGGAAGAAATTCTTTAAAATGTGTTGCTTTGCATAAATCTGCTGTCAAAGTGTTAAGGGTTTGATGAGCAACGATGTCCATTCAAAGACTAAGGTGGGTCTGATCTAAGCCATAATTTTTTTTTTGTCACTTTATACACACATGAAAGTCAGGCAATAAATAAGGAAGAAGAAAAAAGGTGTTTCACATTGCCGTTCTTTGCTCTCAAGGACCTGTTTAAAGAGCCAAAGAGCAATGATGCCCGCTTCGAGACTAAGGTGCATCTGATTCAAGTCATGGTGCTTTTCAATTGTTTTGCAGACATACAAAACCTGAATAACAAATAAAGAAGTGTTCAAATAGAGGTGATATATGATTGAGTATTATGGTTAGCACAGGAATCCAGAATTAAGGTTGCATAGAGAAGTGTACTCGGGGTGGGGGGTGGGGGGAAAGGGATGGGGGAATTGTATACTAATGAAGGAATTTTTTTTTCTTTCTCTTTTCGCAGAGGGGAGCGAACTGGTGGAGAGGGGTGGGCAGGGAGAAAAGTGCGGCAATGAATGAACGGAAATCCAAAACTTCTGTAAATGTCTATTGAAATTAATAAAAAAAAGAAAAAAACAAAACAAGAAAGCAGCTAAGTCAATAAACCAATTTGACTTACGAAGAAAAGAAAAAAAGTGTTCAAAAGATGTGTCACGGTGGGGAAATCTGCTGCCTCCCAAGGACGCCTTTAAAACGACATTTGCAAAAAAAAAAAAGATAAGAAAACCCCAGAGGTAAAATGACATTTGCAGGCAAATTTGAAGGCACCTGATTCAAGCCTTATTTTCAATTGCTTCCCAAGTATGAGAAAGTTGGACAATAAGGAAGAAATAAAAAGATGTGTTGTCTTAGGGAAATCTACCGCCAAGGACTTCTTTAATGTCCCCCAAATAGCAAGGATGTCATCTTAAAGACTAAGGTGTGTCTCCCTCAAACCCTCATATTTCCCATTGTTTCATATGTACGTGACAGGGAGGCAATGAATAAGGAAGAAAATAATAGATGATATGCGGCATTGAGTAAAGCAGCTGTGAAAGTCCTCTTTAAAATGTTGGCGAGTAAGGATGTCACAATAGAGACTAAGGCGCACCGGATCCAAGCCACAGTATTTTTTTTCCAGTTGCTTCATAGGCATGTGAAAAATTGGACAAAAGAGAAGGAAGAATTGCTGCCTTTTCAGTTGGGGTGCTGGAAAAGAGTGCTGACTATTGCACAGAGCTGTAACCCCTGAAGGATTTTTCCACAGGCTCGGTTTTTGGAAGTGGATGATCACTACGCCTTGTTTCCTTGTTTCTTTCCATCTCAAAGCTTCTCTGAAACCTGTCCAGCATCCCAGCCATGCACGAGCCTCTCCCTGACAGCAGAGTGATGACTAAGTATGAGATGCCTGATTAGGACTCGAACCAGAGTCTCCACCATGAAAGAGGCAAGGATGCTGTGGCTGGACCAAGCCTGTCTGGCTCCATTCTGGGGACCTTCCTTTGCTCAATGACCAGACAGACGTATGAGGGAATGGTCAGCCTGTACCATGCTTACATAGTTCTGCTGTCACAGAGATTCCACAAGGGGTTGCCTTTCATACACAGAGATTTATTTTCTCACAGATCCAGGAGGCTAAAAGCCCAGATGAAGGTAGTCAGACGTAGGCTAAGGTTTTTTTTCTCTGTTGGTTCTGGATGGAGGTCTTTGTACCCTTCATCTGTAGTCACGCTGCAATTCCCTGGAGATAGATCCTTGAGTGTCCTGGCTTTCCCCAGGGTCAAGGGGTTTCCCAGCCCAAGCACAGAAGGACGCCCTGCATCCTGGACATTGTTTCTGGGGTGGAGCTGAGTTTCTCCTCCTCTGGGTTGACTCTTGCCCCCTTTATCTCTATTGAGATTCACAGATCTCACAGGACACGCCCTAGGGGACCCTCCCCTTCATGTCCCATCAAGGCTGAGATGGGGTTGATGGGTGTCATATCTCACCCTTCCCCCCTCTACACCATGCCATCACACGTAGGTATTCGGTAGGACACAGTAACAATCTAGACATTTCTTTTTTTTTTATTCTTTTTTGTGTAAGTGTACCATCAAATCAGATCTGAGATTGTCCCTCCTTTTCCCGGCAGAGCATCTGGTGGATTTGAACCGTGAGCCTCTGGGATTGTAGTTGTAGACATTTCTTTTTGAATCCCCAGAACAGAAATCCTGATGAATAAGGTCCTTTCTCCCCACACACACACCCTTTCCCCCCATCCATGAGGTGATACGTCTTTGTGTACCAGCTGGACTGCCTCCTCCTATCTGCTCCACACTGCAAAGCGGGGTGGCCTTGGCTGTGGTCCCCAGCGCTGGGTGTGCAGGCCTGAGTGAGCACAGGAGAGAAAGAAAGAAGCAGGGAGGAGTAGAAGGGAAGAACAGAGAGGGAGAGGCAGGCATGAAGGGAGGAGAAGGAGACAGAGAAATGAGTGGTGAGAGAACCAGGGAAAACGGAACGCAAGGAAGGAAGGTAGAGAAAGGAGGAGGGAAATGGATGGAAAGAGGG
>NW_006400160.1:59894-61454 GCF_000299155.1 Elephantulus edwardii
AAATAGAGAGAGACAGGGAGAGAGAGACAGAGGGAGAGAAAGACAGAGAGATAGACAGAAAAATAGACAGAGACAGACAGAGAGACAGAAATAAAGACAGAGAGAGGGACACAGACACCGAGACAAAGACAGTGAGAGACAGAGAGAGACAGAAAGATAAACACAGAGACAGAGATGTACAGACAGACACAGAGAGACAGAGACACAGAGAGATGGACAGAAAGAACAGAGACAGCAATTGGACATAGGAGACAGAGATGAACAAAGAGAGAGAGAGAGAGACACAGAGAGACAGAGACAGAGAGAGAGACCCACAGAGAGAAAAACAGAGAGAGTGACAGAGACATAAACACACACAGAGAAAGTCAGAAACAAAGAGAGACAAAGACAGAGAAATAGAGGCAGGAAGAGACAGAGAGATAGAGACATAGAGAGAGATAGACAGAGAGAGACAGAAATAAAGACAGAGACACAGAGAGAAACATAGAGAGACAGAGACAGAGACACACACAGAGACAGAGAGAGAGAGACAAACACAGAAAGACAGAGACAGATACAGAGAGAGACAGAAACACAGAGAGAGAAAGACAGAGACAGAGATGTACAAAGAGAGAGAGAGAGAGAGAGAGAGAGATGGACAGAAAGGACAAAGAAACAGCAATTGGACAGAGGAGGAGAGACAGATGGACATGAACAATGAGAGACAGAGAGAGACACAGAGAGGGAGAGAAAGAAAGACTTTGCCTCTGTGAGTATCAACACCGTAACTGCTTCTGGATACCCTGTTTCTTTTCTCTCCCAGGTCCATAAGTGCCCACGCGCGGGTGTCTGTGAGTCTGTCAGAGGACAGCTGACCACAGCCTCTCCATCCATGTGGGTCCCTCATGACTCTGGGGGTGGGTGTGACAGGCGGGGAGGTCCCGGTCCACGTGCTGGACATGCAGCTGGAGACTAGCCAAGCACCACGCTGGGTCAGCTTCCCTGACAGGAGGAGAAAATGTGGAACAAGACTGCATGTCATTGCAAAGGTCAGGCTTGCTGGTTTGCCAGGGACAAAGAGAAATCCCAACAGTGTGACCCTTTCTCACTTGTGGATGCATCAGCTGAGATCACCCCTACGACTCAATTTTCAGACAGACAAGAAGAGAAGTTGATACCAGCAAAGAGCCCAGTTCTTAGGACACAGCATCTTGTAAAATGAAAAGACCAGCATCTGTACCTGGATGAAGCTGGAAAAGCTTGAAAGGGTCAGCTAGGAGGGTGAACGGACATGAGAATCACAGAGATAGAGTGGGTCAAACGGTGCCGGACAATGTGAGGACTGCCATTGATATTCTGAAACAAAAAGTCCATGAAGGTCGTGGAGGCAAAACACATTTGCTCGGTCACTTTCCACCCACAAGCACTATTTATACAATTTATATTATTATACAACTGAAATGTGAGTAAAGGTTTTTCCAGTGTTTACAAGAGGCAAGGGAAGAGGAGAAGAGGGCCCTGAATAACAGAGGAATAGGGGATGAAGAGGCTTGGCCAGCCAAAGCTCGGGGGGCACACAGG
>NW_006400160.1:62419-65635 GCF_000299155.1 Elephantulus edwardii
ATAATAATATAAAATACAAATGGATGCAATTCTAAAAAAATATGGCAATTGTTGCAAGCATATTACATTTCTCAAACTCAAATAACTTTCCAATGAGTTTTCAGAGGCTGTAAATTGCAGTGACGTTGGGGGTTGGGGGTGGGGGGAATAGCTCATCTTTCTCCCATGAAGCAGCTGGTGGATTTTAACCAGAGACTCTGGGGTTCGTGGTGTGACTCCTTGGGCCCACTAGGCCACCAGAGTTCCCCATGAGATACAGGGCCAGTCATGAATGCTTAGAAAAGTGGAAGGTCAGAGACAGATAGAAAGACCCCCCATTAGATAGATGGACATGGTGACCGCAGCCTTGTCCTGGAGTGGGTCAGAGAGGGTAAGGAAAGGATGGGACTCAGATCTGTGGGTCACAGGTGACTATCTGTCACATTTGATGGCAGTTAAACCTCTACGACTTGTGCTGTCCTCTAAGGAACTCGGCAGGCACAGAGGTTTATATAACAGGGTGGTAACCAGAAAGTTCAGCAGTTCGAACCCACCAGCTGCTCTGAAGGAGAAAACTGAGCTGGTCTGCAAAGATTCACAGCCTCGGAGATCCCATGGGGCAGTTCTGCTCTGCGATACAAGGTTGCTCGAGTCAGACACCAATGAATCCCAGCTGGTGACACTGTATCTCACACCTGGTCCACTCTGAGAGGCCTGCCTTCCCTCCACACTGTGTGTGTGCACAGTGACACACAGAGGCTACTAGAGAGATACTCTGTATCTAGACTCTCAGGAGAGGCTACTAGAGAGATACTCTGTATCTAGACTCTCAGGAGAGGCTACTAGAGAGATACTATGTATCTAGACTCTCAGGAGCCCTGCTGCACAGGGTGGACACACTCAGCTGTAACCACAAGTTCAGGGGTATGAACCCACCAGCTGCTCCCAGGGAGAAAGCGGAGGCCGTCTGCTTCTGGAAAGATTCACAGCCTCAGAGACCCTATGGGGCAGCTCTGCTATCACACCTTTATCTTCAAGCAGAGGAGTATGTCAATCACACGCCCTCAACGGAAACCCTGGCTCGTGTGCATTTCATGTCTCTGGGCGGGGGACCAGGTTTTATCTCTGCTTCTGATAAGACATGACTCATTGCCAGGCTTGTCTCCAGTGAGCTCTGCATTTTGCTATCAGAAGCTATCATCTGTGAGGGGGTAAGTTGTTACATAACGGATTCTCCCCTCCCCTGTGAAGCCGGGAGAGAGATGAGAAGGTGTCTGTCTATCTGCATCCACATGCATGTCAGCTGGCCATGACGCATGGGTCCCACCCTGTGAGGGTGTGTGAGGCTGCAGCCTGGGGCTTCCTGAAGATGGCCTTTTCAGAAGCAGGACTTCTATCTCTAAATCCTTCCCCCTTTGATCATCTGCTTTTATCCCACATCCTCACACTCCAATCCCTCTCTCCTTCTCCACCCTGTTTCCCATTGCCTTCTCTCAAGGCAATTTTATTATTATTATTTTGTGTGTGTGTGTGTGTGTACAGTCAAATCAGATCTGACTGGTCCAGGAGGAGACTGTCCCTCCTTCTCCAGCAAAGCACCTGGTGGATTTGAACTGCATACCTCTGGGATTGCAGTACAGGTTCTTGCCACTAGGCCACCAGAGCTTGCTACTTAAGGCAATTTTGACAAAATGCTTCATTGAAAAAGAAAGAGAGAGAAAGAAAGGAAGAAAGCAAGCAAGAAAGCAAGAAAGAAAGAAAGAAAGGAAGGAAGAAAGGGAGAGAAAGTGAAGAAGAAAGAAAGAAAGAAGAGAGACTGAGAGAAAGAAAGAGAGAGAAAGTGAAGAAGGAAGGAAGGAAGGAAGGAAGGAAGAAAGAAAGAAAGAGAGAGAGAGAAAGAGAGAGAGAGAGAGAAAGAAAGAAAGAAAGAAAGAAAGAAAGAAAGAAAGAAAGAAAGAAAGAAAGAAAGAAAGAAAGAGAAAGAAAGATGGAAAGAAAGAAGGAAGGAAGGAAGGAAGGAGAGAGAAGGAGGGGTGGAGAGAGAGAGAGAGAAGGAAAGAAGGAAAAGAAAAGTCAACAATTGCAACAAAGAATGAATGGAAATCCAAAGTCTCTGTAAACTTCCATTAAAATAAAAAATGTTGTTGTTTAATGCTGTTGAGTCACAGGCTACTCATAGCAACCCTACTAATCAAAGTCCTGACACCTGTATAACTTTTGTCCTTTCTCCAGGTTTATAGGGTTTCCGGAACAAGTTGTTATGGAAGTGGATGCCACTCCTCCTTCCAAGCTTGTTTTAATTAGGAGATCCACCAAACACTGTCCACCATGGGTGACCTTTCTCGCATTAGACACATCAGTGGCACAGTGTTCGGCTTCACAGCAACCACGAGTGACCTCTGTACAGCAAGTGGACAGACCAGGGTTAAACAACCTAGAAGAATGTTTCACCAAAAACAATTAAAGTCAGGCCTGAGGGAAGTAGTCACTTACCTTTGGCTTGGGTGCATGGCTTTCTGTCCATGAGGCCAGTTGATTTCTCCTTCTCCTTCTCCTCCTCCACCTCCTCCTCCTTCTTCTTTTCTCTCTCTCTCTCTCTCTCCCTCTCTCTCTCCTGTTGTTGTTCAGTGCCGTCGAGTTGCAAGCGACTCATAGTCACCCTACGAATGGAAGTCCTGGACACCTGGAGAAAGGAAGAGAAATAAAAAATAAAATTAAAAAATTCAACGTGACCCATCTATTCCATTGCTTGATTACACCTTGAGAAAATGAGAATTGAGGCACAGAGACTTGAACACACTAACACTCATTGCAGCTTTATTCACCATTGCAAGAGCATGGAAACAGCCCAGATGTCCTTCCACAATGGAATGGATTAAGAAATGATGACAATGGAATGGATTAAGAAACGATGATACATTCACACGATGGAATACTACGCAGCATGCAGGAGCAATGACTTTGTTAATTACTGCCAAACTTGTCAGGGACTGGAGAGCATTATGCAGAGTGAACTAACTCAGTCCTTTAAGGATAAATATTAAGACCGTTATTGTAGAATGAGGATGGGAATCCAAAGGGGGGAGTCGTGAGGATTGGCAGGACAGTGGTATTAATCATACGGTGGCATAATTCGATGGATGGAGGGGGCTGAAGTGAAGTGGGGAAGAGCTGGTATGAAAAACAATGTATGTGAGCTTTGTTATTATATTAAAATTATAGACTATATTATTTATA
>NW_006400160.1:66230-68312 GCF_000299155.1 Elephantulus edwardii
TACTATTATTATTAAGAGTTTAGAGACTTTGAATTTGCATTCATTCATTGTTACACTTTTCTCCCTGCCCACCTCTCCCCACCAAGTTCACTCCTGGGTGTTTTCAGAGGCTGTAAATCACATGGAAGGAGAGAGCCCATCCTTCTCCCCTGGGGGCAGCTGCTGGATTTGAACCTCCTATGTCAGGTCTGACAGCTCAGCTCCTTCCTACAAAGGCAGCAGAGACGTTCTGTGTATAAAAAGTGGGTGCTGGTGGTCCCGTGGTACACAGCGGCCCTTTGCCTGGCTTCTCCCTGGTCTTGTCCTAGCTGGGGACAGCCTCACGTGGCAGGGTGTGGGTGAATTGCTGTGACCTGGGAAAAGGTGGAAGTCTCGGCCACAGAAACCAGAATGAGTCACCTCTTTTTAGGGAACTGAGCACAGAGCAGGTTCCCTTGTTGAACAAAATCACTTTTCCTTCTTCTGGTTTTGCCTTGTTTCATTATTCCCCGCCCCCCCCCCCCATCCCTTCTGACATAAAGAGTGTAGACATTATTGGCCCAAAGTGGCCATTGTGGGATGGGGACTGAGATGCAGAGAGAAAGGCAGGTTCTGTGTGTCCATGTGCATGCAGGGCTGTCCATCTCGTGGTGGTGGCGGGCCTGGGTGTCCATGTGAGTGGGCTGGGTCTCTGTGCCATCTATGTCTTCTGGGAGGGGGCTTGTGAGTGGAGGTCATGCCTGTTCCCCACGCCCTCCTGACCACAAACAGAAGAAAGGCAAGGTTGTGGGGAAACGGGAGCCCTTATTCACTGTTGGTGGGAGTGTCGAATGGTGCAACCACTATGGAAGGCAGTACGGCACTTTCTCAAAAAGCCTGAAATAGAAATATCATTTGACCCAGCAATTCCACTACATGGAAACTACCCCAGAGAGAACAAAACTGACATCCAAGCAGTATGTGCACACCCATGTTTATCGCAGCTTTGTTCACAATAGCCAAAGAGTTGGAAACCGCCCAAGTGCCCATCAACAAAGGATTGGATAGAGAAGCTGTGGTCTATTCACACAATGGAATACTACGCTGCATAGAAAAACAAGGAACTCATGCTATATTATACAAAAAGGGTGACCCTGGAGGACATGATGCTGAGTGAAATATCTCAGTCACAAAAGGACAAATACTGTATAGGACCACTGTTGTAAAACAGGACTGACATTGGGGTTGGTGGGGGGAGACTGAGAAAAATGGGTTTAATAATGTTTACTGCATGGAAGCAGATGAGGGAGAAAACTGTTTAAAAGGGATATGTGATTAGGTATTTTTGTCATGACGGGAGTCCAGAGTGAAGGCGGCAAAGTGGAGTGGTCTTGGAGAGAGGGATTGCATAAGAATGAAAGAATTTTTTGTTTGTTTTGCTCAGAGACAAATAGCAAAAAATAACAATACAGGCTGCTGCTGTTAAATGATGCCACCAAGATAATTACAGGTCAAGCTGCAGCCCATCCTCTCTGTCCCTGACCCTCCACCTTTCCCCAGCAAGATGTCCTTCTCCAAGGACTGGTCCCTACTGACCACATGTCCATAGTTCGTGAGACCAGGTCTCCCTGCCCTGGCCTCTGGGGAGCCAGCTCCCTGGTTCCACTTCCTCCGAGAAAGATTTGCTGGCAATGAGTCAGAATCAACGTAAATAAAGACATGTGTTTGCTTGGGTGTAAAACTTTCCACCTGGCAAATCCATGACTCAGATCCCCCAAAGAGCCTCTTCTGGTTCTTCCTTCTGCTCCAATCCCCCCTGCTCACCCAGAAATAGCAAGCATTTTCTCACACGCTCTCAGCTTTGTGGTGGGAATCAAATTTTCTAGGATTAGATATTATTTTCAAGACAAGACTCCAGAAAAAGAAATGCAGAGTAAAGTGGACTGTGGACTGGTGTGGGGGAAATTCTGTAACAATTAAAAAAAATTTATTTTCTTTTCAAAGAGAAAAATGAACTGGAAGGGAGGGGTGGGCAGGGAGGAAAATGTGCCACAATGAATAATTGGGGGGGAGGGATAAACGGAAAGAATATGCTGTAATACATATATATTTCATTAAATAAAT
>NW_006400160.1:70525-76631 GCF_000299155.1 Elephantulus edwardii
TTTAAAAAATAAAATTAAGAGGGGAGGAATCAGAGAAATACGTTCCAAATAGAAAAAAATAAAACCAGCCAGCGATATAATATGACTCATAGCAGGTCATACTAACAGCTGAGGGGTAATATAGATACACAAGGTTTTACGTAGTGTGATTTGGAGACATTAAAAAAAATAAAACAATCACCACAAAACTCCCATACAGGACACCAGAGATAAGTGGGAAAGCAGGAGGGGTCAAGGAATATTTAAGGTGCAACGGGGACTTGAGGAGACAGGGAGATAAAAGTAACAAATAAATAGTAATTCATTCTATAAAACACAGTGTACTCAGATTTTTAATCATAGCCCATAAAAAGGATGTCACTTCAATTGGACTTTGCTAATGTGCTTCAGTGTTTGCTAGTTTTTCCCCTTTTCCCCCTTTAAATCATACCCATGTGATAAATTTTCTATTTTGTTATGGTTGTCTTGTTGATGGGCATGCAATGGGTTTCTTGGAATGTCCAATTTTTATTAAAATATTTCTGGAAGAAACTTTTTTAAAAAGCCACAGTGTACATAAATGATTATATAGAATGAAATACATGTGAATTTTTGTACTAAACAGTGATATAAATAATATTTCTTATTAAAAATATTTTTCTCCACCCTTTACTTCATTGACATTAGGTTTCAAACAACCATTCCCACATAGTTGGAATAAAAATCAAATTATAAATAAAATAAAATTTTTTCAAATCAATTCAAATCTCATGTCTCCTAAACCCAACCTGAGCTCACGTCGCCCTCGTGTGGTAGAATTTAGGAACTGCACGCTACATATCACCCAGAGACTGAGTTTAATTTTAATTTTTTTTCCCCCCAGTGATTTCCAGACCTTATTTCTGAGGTCCGTTTGGTGCAATTTGACCTTTTCACCATCACCAGAGTTTGTTCACCATTTACTTTAATCAGCCCCTTTGCTCCCAATACGTGTGTCTTCAAATATCTATCCAAACACTGTGTTGTTAAAAGCCCTCAGGCCTTTGTATCAATGTAATTTTACCAAAAGAATAATAATTAATAATAACAATAAAAGTTACAAACTCTCCCACCATATTCTCTGCTAGAGAAGAAGGAATAATCCCCTCATGTCCCAGTCAGATCCGATTTGACAGTACACACATAAAAATAATAATTTTTTTTCTTAAAAAAGGACTGTCCACACTGACAAAGGAGATGAATCAGAACTGGCTTTGACAAACAATGTGGCAACTGGACAATTAAAACAGACTTTCAAGGGGGGGGAATGAGGAACGAACTGGGGAGGAGGGTAGAGAAAATAGTGCAACAATGAATGAATGGAAACCCAAAATCTCTGTAAATGTTCATTAAAATGAATAAAATTTAATTTAAAAAAACAAACTATCTCAGTCACAAAAGGACAAAAACTGCATAGGGCCACTGTGGTAGAATGAGACTGACACGAGGATTGGGGTGAGACTGAGACAAATTGGATAAATTATGTATACTACATTGAAACAGATGAGGGAGAGAAAGAACAATTGAAAAGTGATATATGATTGGGTATTATGGTAATCACAGGAGTCCACAATGAAGGTTGCATAGTGGAGTGGGGATTGTATACCAGTTAAGGAATTTTTCTTTTACTTTTTAAAGAAAAGAGTGACCTGGGCCGGGGAGGGTGGGCAGGGAGAAAAATGCAACACTGAATGAATGGAGATCCAAAATCTCTGTAAAGGTTCGTTAAAATGAATAAACCCAAATTTAGAAAAACACACACACATAAAAAAGTTACAAACTCCTTTCAGAGACTCTTGGATGTCTTGATATTTTAATCCTTGCTTTAAAAACGGAATATGAAGCCCCAGGGGAAAAAAAAAAAACAAAAACAAAACACAGTGTCGCGGGAATTCCCACCCCTTTCAAACATGCAATGTGGTTCTTTCAGGGCACAGAAGGGGATTTTGGCAAAACCCCAGATGGGCCACACAGGGCCTGCCCACTTCTTTGGAAAGTGTGGTCAGCTGAGAGGTGACCCACACAGCTTTGGAGTGGCCCGGCATTTTCAGGAACAAGGGATGATGGCTGAAATCCTAAACCACCCACCCAGGTAGATGTGAGTTGTGTGACGTAGTCATTTGCACAAGCTGGTTGTTACCTGGGGTTCACGGCGCATGTGGAGGCGGCTGGGCTCCAGCCAGCATGAAGCTGTCCAAACGGTGCTTAAAACCTGAGATGGGTTTTTCCACCCTCAGGGTCTCCTCATCTCTGCAGCCATGACTTCTCCCCCTTCCTCCCCAATCCCTCTCCGGAAATGAGGCATTCCCAGCTGCAAAGTGCACCTGTGGGTATTTGGAGAAGTGGAAAATTGAGGCAATTATATTAATCATTCCGGCTCACAGGTGGCTTCCCCCCACCGCCAGCCACAGAGTAAAGTCAAAATGCCTGGAGGTGAACCCAATTAAGAAAAAATAAATTAAACTCCCTGCAAACCAGGGGATTTTGACTCAAAGCAAAGCTGGGGAAAAGAGAGAAATTGAGTTAAACAGTTTCTAAGCCTGTATATCTTTATAATTTTTCCTACTTATATATTTTCAGTGGTTCAGTGTTTTGTTCATACAGTCATTCTGAATCTCCTACGACTCGATGGTACTTAACAACATTAAAAATATAGAGAGAGCTTCGTGGGCCTGGTGGATAGAAAGTGATGCTCCGAAGCCCAAGGTGGGTGATTTTAATCTGCGGCCCTCAGGCCTGCTTTTAATTGGTTTTGGTCAAACATTCTTCTTGGTCGTGTAACCCTGGTCTGTCCACTTGCTGTACAGAGGTCACTCGTGGTGGCTGTGAAGCTGAACACTGTGACACTGATGTGTCAAATGCTAGAATGGTCACCCATGGTGGACAGTGTTTGCTGGAGCTTGCAGATTCAAACAAGCTTGGAAGCAGGATTGACATCCACTTCTGAAATAGCTTGCCTCTGCAAACCCTATGAAGTTGGAGAAATGATAAAAGTTATACAAGTGTCCAGGACTTTCGTTCATAGGGTCGCTATGAGCCGTCTGCAACTCGATGGCACTTAACAACAACATAATATATATCATTTCTTTGTGTTGTGGTTCTTCGATGCTGTTGACTTGGGCATGATTCATAGCGACCTATGAACAAAAGATCTGAACCCTGTTCTGTCCTGTTCCATCATCACACTTCCTGACACTTAAGAGCCCATGGCAACAGTCACTGTGTCAGTCAACTTGGTTGAGGGTCTTCCTCTCCTTCGCCGGCCCTCCACCCTTCCCAGCATCATGTCCTTCTCCAAGGAGTAGCACCTCCTAGCAACATGCACAAAGTATATGAGGTGAAGGCTGATCATTCTTGCCTCCAAAGAGCACTCCGGCTGCACCCTCTCCAAGACATATCTATTTGTTCTCTTGGCCAGCATGGGATGCTCAGTGCTCTTCTCCAACACTACAGCTCAAAGGCATCAATTCTTCTGTCATCCTTGTTCATAATCCAGCTCTCCGATGTGTGGATCATGACAAGTTGTGGCTGACATTGAGAAAAAAGGGGACAGCCAGAGTACTTAATTGTCCTCGTGCTAAAACTTGGACCAAGAAGCTGTTGTGCAAACAAAGCAGGGGAACAATGTGTGGTTTAAAATTAAGAAGGGAAATGGTCAGGGTTGTATTCTCATTCCATACCTATTGAATCTATATGCTGAGAAAAATAATTCAAGAAGTTGGACTCTTATGAGGAGTGTGGCATTACGATTGGAGGGAGACTCATCAAAAACCTGTGTTATGTAGGTGAAACAACTTTGCTTGCTGAAAGTGAGGAGGATTTGAAGCACTTGTTGCAGAAGATCAAAGAATGCAGCCTCTTTGGTATGTCTTGTATCTCAATGTCAAGAAAAAAAATATATTTACCACTGGACCAATAGGCAGCACCATGACGGAATTGAATTTATTTGTATGTATATTTATATTTTGGCCTTGTCTTCTCAATCTGTCCTTTGAAAATCTTCTATTCACCTTTTTAATGCCAGAAAAATCTTCCTTTGTTTTGGCTTCTTGACATTAAGACAATGTTCATACTTTTCTTCAGACATCCATTTTGGGTTTGTCTGGGTTTGGTTTTTTTGTTTTTGTTTTTGTTTTTTTTGTGGATCTCTCTCGCTCTCTCTTTCTCTCTCCTCTTTGTAATGACCTTTTGCTGTCTTCATAGATGATATCCTTGATTTCTTCCTACTGCACCTCTGGTCTTTGATCACTGGTGACCGATACCTCAAATCAGTTCTTTGGTTGATTTTTAAATTCTGGTGAATTCAAGTCAGTTTGACTCAAGGCGGTTTTTTTGGGTGCCTGTGAATGTGTGAATAATCTTCAGCTGTGATTTGAAGTTAGCCTGATTCAGACCGTGGTCTTTTCAAATAACTTTCTATGCTTCTAAGAGTTGGTTGGTGGCTGATGATGACAGAAGGAGAATGGATGGATTCCTCAGAGCTGTGGTGTTGGAGGGGGGAAAAAGATTAATATCAATTGAATGAGAACACACAAATCTGTCTCAGAGAATGTGCAGCCAGAATGCTCCTTGGAGCCAAGCATGGTGAAGGTGCATCTTGTAGACTTGTCACAGGTTGCTGGGAGAGGCTATTTCTTGAAAAGGGACATCATGTTTGAAAATAGAGAGAGTCAGCAACAGAGAGGACTACCCCCCTCGCTCCAGCCAGGTGAATTAACGCAGTGACCCTAAAAATGAACTCAAGTGTGTCAGAAATGGTGAGGCCAGCACAGGACAGGACAGGGTTCACATCTGTGAGTCACAGAGCTGCTATGAGCTGTATTTTACTCAATGGCAACGAAAAACAACAGCAACACTATAATTATGTGATAGGTCCTAGAGATATCACTTACTTTTAGACATATCGTCCATAGGGGCCAGGCCTTGGAAGAGACCATCCTTCTGGAGAAGGGAGAAGGTCAGAGACAGATAGAAAGACCTTCCATGAGATGGTTGCATATGGTGACTACAGCCAGGGTCATAACAGAGATGATGAAGGTGGTTGTATGTGAGGCAAAGACAGTATAGATTTGTTGTTCACAGTGTCAGCATGACTCGACAGCACGTAATATCAACTATAAGAATGTATTTGCCCATCTACAAAGGAATGGATAGAGAAGCTGTGGTCTATTCACACAATGGAATACTATGCTGCATTGAAAAACAAGGAACTCATGCAATGTTATTCAAAATGGGTGACCCTGGAGGACATTATGCTGAGTGAAGTATCTCAGTCACAAAAGGACAAGTACTGCACGGTGCCACTGTTGTAAAACAGGACTGACCTCGGGGTTGTGGGGGAGACTGAAAAAGAGGGGTTCAATCATGTATACTACATTGAAACCTATGAGGGAGAAAACTATTTAAAAGGGATGTGTGATTAGGTATTTTTGTCATGATAGGAGTCTAGAGTGAAGGCTACATGGTGGAGTGGACCTGGGGGGAGGGATTGCATAACAATAAAAGAATTTTTCTTTCACTTTTCCAAGAGGGTAGTGTCCTAGGGGGGAGGGTTGAGAGGGGAGAAAAGTGCAACAATGAATGAATGGAAATCTAAAGTCATTGTAGGTTTTTACTGAAATTAATAAATTTAAATTTAAAAAATAAAATTCATTTAAAAAGGAATGTATTTGGACCATTTCACAATCCCAGCAACAGTGTATCAGAATTGTTTTCTTACCACATCCTCTCCAACATGTAATACTTGCTGCCCTGTTCAACGTTACCACTGTTACTGGAGAGAGATGGTAGGTACCTCATTGTGGTTTTGATTTGCATCTCTCTTAGTGCCAGTGATTTGAAGCATTTCTTCATGTGTCTGTTTGCCGTTCAAATAGTTTTCTCCAGCATTCTGGAAGGCAATTTGGTGCTTCCCCAAAAAAAGCTGAACACAGAAATTCAGAATGACCCAGCTATTCCACTGTTTGGAATAGACATCAAGAAAATGAGAACTGAGGCACAAATGGAGATTTATACACCAATGTTCATTGCAGCATTATTCACCATCACAAGAACATGGAAACAGTCCAAATGTCCAACCACAAACAAA
>NW_006400160.1:77041-79528 GCF_000299155.1 Elephantulus edwardii
ACGGTCTGTAGATTTTTTAAAGTGGTGACAGGTCCATAGGTAACCAGTGTATACAGCTTGTTTGGGGAACCTTCATCCTCATTACGTCTTCTGGACAACCGTACACGGAAGCGGTATGGGACATTCCTTATTCCTTTGGCCCAGACAGCTTTGTTAAGCTGGTGTCAATGCGAACATCTGGTGTGCCCATCTCCTTCATGGCAAATTTCCGGATCTCCTTTAGTGCCCGAGGAGCACGCTTCTTAAATCCCACTCCATGGATGCGCTTGTGAATGTTGATGGTGTACTCTCTGGTCACCACTTCGTTGATGGCAGACCGGCCTTTCTTCTTCTCACCACCCTTCTTTGTGGGGGCCATAGTGCTGGAACCAAGCTGGCTATTTCATTAATTTTTGTGTGTACCGTCAAATCAGATCTGACTGATACAGGAGGAGATTGTTCCTCTTTCTCCAGCAGAGCATCTGGTGGATTTCAACTGTTATTTTATTATTTTGTGCATGTACCGTCAAATCGGATCTGACTGGTACAGGAGGAGATTGTCCCTCCTTCTCCAGAAATAATTCTTTTTAAAACAATGTACTCAAATTTTGTAAATTTACACGGGTATAAAAAATTTTTTTTAAAAAAGGAATGTACTAGGGGGAATTGTATACCAATGAAGGAATTTTTTCCCCCTCTTTTTCTTTTCAAAGACAGGAGCGAATTGGTGGGGTGAGGTGGGCAGGGAGAAAAGTGCAGCCATGAATGGATGGAAATCCAAAATCTCTGTAAATGTTTATTAAGATTAATAAAACTGGAAAAAGAAAAATAATGTACTACTCACATACCTGACATGGGCTCTTACAGATGTGTACACATATAATATACATACACAAAGACATTGGTCACATACACACACACACCTCACCTGTAAATACAAACACCCCACCCACAATATACACACACACACACACTATATGTACAAATTAAAGTCAGCTGACTTCACACCCTTAAAATAATATATATATATATATATATTTGGATAATGACAGACAGGATTTTTTTTTTTTTTGCCATGTGACCTGTGAAGAAGAAAAAGTCAGAGTGGAAAGGTTTCTGTTTTCTGCAATGTCCACAAGACAGAGCCCTGGTGTCTTATGTCCACTGGTCCTTAGACCAAGCTGGGTCATGCTTCCCAGGGGAGGGACGCTTTCTGAAGTTCCCAAGGTATTGTGAAATTAAAAAACAAAGAGGAGTGGACCTCTCCGGGCAGGGGATCCTGGCGGCTCTGAGGGTCAGCTCCAGCCAGACCTCTGGGGGCAGAGATAGGACACTCCTGAGGTTTTAGGAAACCTGGGGGCTTAGCTGTCAAACTTTCTCTGAGGGACAAAGCAGAGGTCATTTGCTTCTGGAAAGATTCACAGCCTTAGACACCCCATGGGGAAGCTCTGTTCTGTCCTCCAGGGTCACTGCGAGTCACAATTGATTTCACGGCAGTGAATTTGGTGCTTTGATTTACATCAAATCAATTGAAGATCAACTCCCCCGTTTGAAGACTGATATGGGTTGGCTGTGACTACCTGACATCAAACTCCATTGGTTCCTGGCAACCCCACCTGTATAGAAATGCCCCCCAGAAGCCTGTCAAGGGCCATATTAAAAAAAAATAAATAAATCAGGTAGCCAGGCCTTTCTTCCGCAATTCCTCTGGGTGAATTTAAACTTGGGACCCTCTGCTGAGATGCCAGTTTGCATCCCTTGGTAATCCAATGACCATGGGCTTCTCAGGGGAGGCCAGGATGCCTGAGACAGAAGATGTGGACCTCATCTAGGACCTTGAACCTAGAATGGTCCCCTCTCTGTCCTGAGCACTGCCCCCATGCTGAGAAAATTCAGAGGCCGTGGCATCCCCAGCCTCTGGGCAAGGTTTTCTCCCCTGTGTGGACAGCAAACGGCCAGCAGATGGTGACAGAGGAATGAGGTAGCTGGACCTGGTCCTGGGTTTGTCATCACAAGAATCGTGGTCACTAAGAGCCTCTTGGCAAGAAGCTGCCATGCCAAAGGCACGCGGTTCGAGGCTGCCGGCTTCTCCACGGAAGAAGGATGGGCCATCTGCTCTGAAAACATAGCAAAGGCCCAGCAAAGGGTCAGTTCCGACTGCATGGTATACAATAACAAGGGGTCAGCTGGTTAACAAAGAGGGCTGTCCCCATAACCAGGGGACCAAGATTGTAAGAACTGGTGCAGCTCAACTTGTGTGTGTATGGGGAGGTCAGTTAATAACAAAAATGTGTCTTCATGCCCTTATTAATTTAACGGATTACATTTTAACGTATTAATTTTCACTCCTGGTTCAATGGCTCTGACATCTGGAAGTAAAACATATTCCACTGAGGTCCCAGGCCTTCCCATCCTGATACCATCAGATCAGGACACAGATTGCACAGAGCACATCTGCAGTCATGGATCTCTCCAAAGGATTGAGGAGCAATGATGTCAGTTTGAGGA
>NW_006400160.1:81623-83443 GCF_000299155.1 Elephantulus edwardii
CACACACACACACACACACACACACACACGAGGTCCCCAGGGAGGCCCCCTCCAGCTTCCTCTCAATACCCACAAAGCTGCTGTGAATGGATGAACCCCCAGTTCACCGCAGGAAGTGGGGAGGCCAATTAGAAAGTCAGGAAGTGAAGAAATTGTTCCTGAGCATGTTTAGAAACCTTCCTGATCACCTCAACTACTATATCTGAGGTGGGGAGAGCGGGAAGAATGTGAACACTTTCCAGATATACTCCAAACCCTAAATCTAGCAAAATTTCAGGTGCATTCTAACTCCCAGCCACCCTGCAGGACAGAGCAGAGCTGCCCCATGGGGTCTCCAAGGCTGTGAATCTTTCCAGAAGCAGACGGCCTCAGCTTTCTCCCTCCGAGCTGCTGGTGGGTTCAAACCCCTGACCTTGTGGTGACAGCTGAGTGTGTCCCCCCTATGCCAGCAGGGCTCCTGAGAGTCTAGATACATAGTATCTCTCTAGTAGCCTCTGTGTGTCACTGTGCACACACACAGTGTGGAGGGAAGGCAGGTCTCTCCTAGAGTGGACCAGGCGTGAGATACAGTGTCACCAGCTGGGATTCATTGGTGTCTGACTCCCAGCAACCTTGTATCACAGAGCAGAGCTGCCCCATGGGGCCCCCGGGGCTGTGAATCTTTTACAGAAGCAGGAGGACCTCAGCTTTCTCCTTCGGAGAGGCTGGTGGCATTATCTTCCCTTTCAATTGATACAGTGGTCTCCACTTCTGGTCACTCTCTGGGGTAGGGCCTGTCCTGTGATTGACTGGTGTGGGGCGGCTCCCCTGGTCCCCATCACTGGTCATTCTCTGTGTTGAGGTCTGTGTCGTGTGCACTGTACGGTGTAGGGAAGCAACCCTCATTTCACCAGGGTTAGAATCATTTTCTTTGTAAGGGATAGGTGTTAGCTAAGTTATCAATTCTTAAAAAGTGGCCAAAATAGAGTGTCTTCCGTTTCTGAGAAGTTTCCCCACAGCCGGCCACCTCCTGTTATCTCCTTTTTGTAATGTCACACCCTCCTCCTCTTCCTCCTCTTCCTTCTCCTCCTCTCCTCTTTTTTCTCCTCTTCCTCCTCCTCCTCCTCCTCTTTGACCTACTCTCCAGTTCCAACACTCCCCGCCTCCTCCCACCACACCCCCCCACTTCTCTCTTTTCTCCAACAGTTATTACAAAGCCCAGCAGAGGATCAGAGGTCAAGTGCATGCAAGTGGGGGGTTTGTAAGGGAAGTACCAGGGTACACTTCAGGCAAAGGCCGTTCAGACAACAGAGTTTCGACCAGAAGTTCCTCATCCTGTGAATTCTATCTGGGGTCTTCTCAGGTCAAATGTCACAGATGCATCTCCACATCGCTTAAGTGCTCAGGGCACCCCCAGCTCAACCAAAAATCTTTCACTCCTCGGCGCAGAACCACAACTTTAGGGGAACACAGTCTTTGGGCAATTCTGCTGAGGCAAAACTGGGGGAGTTCACACTTGTTGAGTTTTCTTTATCCATCAACCATGTAACATTTTTATTTGTATTTTATCAACTCACATGTCTCCCTTCCACCCCGACCCCTTTAATATCACTTATTCTTCAGACCCTTCTTGATCGTAGGCTACTTCTTGACCTGGTTCTGTGCCAGCCAGCACTCAGGTGGTCCTGTGACTCTGGCTATCCCTTCCATTTTCTTCAAAAGCTTCTTAAAAGGTTTATTGACCACCACAACAAGATAAAGGGAAACAACTCAATTGAAAAATGGGCACAGGATATGAACAGACACTTCATCAAAGAAGACATTCAGATGGCTAACAAGCA